>NW_015649569.1:455033-461338 GCF_001515625.1 Sinocyclocheilus rhinocerous | reverse complement strand
ACAGTGTCACTTTTCACACAAAAGAAGGATGAGCTATCGTGATTTGCTTAAGAAGATAGGCAGTTTAGAAACCAAGTTGACACTGTTGAAAGAAAATAGAGAGTTTTTGGCCAGGCCTAGGTTGACCTCTTTGCGACTCAGATGACATCGCACTGTCCCCTCTGGTTCTCTCTGAGTCATCCAGCTCCACTGGGGCTGGATGCCATGGTACAGACGTGGCCGAGGCTTCGTCTGTACGCCTTTCCCCCGATCGCTCTGCTCCCGGGAGTTCTGGAGAGAGTGCGCCGGGATGGGGTCCGTCTTCTGCTAGTAGCCCCGTTCTGGCCGGGCCGAGTATGGTTCTCGGACCTGATTTCTCTCCTCGATGGCGCTCCGTGGGAGATTCCCGTCAGGAGAGATCTCCTCTCACAGGCGGAGGGTATGATCATGGACCCCCGCCCGGAGCTGTGGAAGTTGTGGGTGTGGCCCCTGAGGGGGACAACTAGTAGCTTCCGGTCTCTCAACCGAGGTTGTTGAGACCATCCTCCAATCCAGAGCTTCCTCAACGAGGAAACTGTACGCCTTGAAGTGGAAACTTTTCACTTCTTGGTGCGGAGACCGCCAGCTCGACCCAGTTAACTGCTCGGTTGGTTCAGTGCTGGAGTTCTTGCAGGCCCGTTTCTCCGCAGGGTTGACCCACTCCACCCTGAAGGTCTACGTGGCAGCTATTGCGGCCTACCACGCCCCTCTTGGTGGCCAGTCAATTGGCAGACACCCCCTAGTTACACGTTTCCTCCGCAGTGCGTTGAGGCTGAGGCCTCCGGTACGATCTCGTGTCCCCACGTGGGACCTGGCTGTGGTGCTACGCTCTGGTTTATGTGTTGCTGACATCAGAGCAGAAGATGGATGTGTTTGATCTGAAACAGTTTATTGGAGCACAACATACAGCAGATGAAGTTCTTCAGAATCTGTTACCTGTGGTTAAAGAATCCAGATCAGTTCGGTGAGTAACACTGAAAACGTCTCAGGTTACGTATGTAACCATGGTTCCTTGAGGGAACGAGACGCTGCGTCTCGGGGACCATACTTTCGGCATCTCTGCCAGCGCTTGCTTCACTCCTAGAAGCTGACGCTGGTCTCACCGCACGTGCTTTTATAGCTTCCTGGTCATTACGTCACCCACCCATGACGTCTCGCCCATCTATTGGACTGATTACACAAGAGGTTCAGAGCCGGTCACGCTGAAGGGCTCCCCTGAAGCATCCTCCGACGCAGCATCTCGTTCCCTCGAGGAACCATGGTTACATACGTAACCTGAGACGTTTTCTTACACACACACCTATCGCTTTGCTTCAGAAGACTGAAATAGATTAATCCACTGGTTCAGTCTAATCCAGTATTGTATTTATTGTGATAGCATCAGAGCCGCCTCTGATAATAAAGTTAATAAAAAAACAGTTTACACAGAGCTAGACAAGACGAGCGTTTGAGGTTAAAAAGTATATAAATTGTACATTTTTTAAAGAAAATAACCAATCGTTTCGCTAGATAAGACCCTTCTTCCTCGGCAGGGTTCGTTTAGAGCCCTTTGAAGCTGCATTTAAACTGCATTTTGGAAGTTCAAACTTGGGGGCACCATATAAGTCCATTATATGGAGATAAAATCCTGAAATGTTTTTCTCAAAAAACATAATTTCTTTACGACTGAAGAAAGAAAGACATGAACATCTTGAAAGACAAGGGTTACTGTTCAACACTGGTTGCATAAATGAGATGCCTAAAGATTCCCACCTGTAACTATTACTAGAAAAGCTAAGGTACTGTTCAACATTGGTTGCATAAATCAGAAGATAAAGTAGGCAGAGGATCCGATAGTCTAATTATTATTCCGATCCGGAATACTGCACTTTTCCCAGCGTGTCATTAACTCTGAACTTTTGCTTTTTCTCAGCTGTGAAGTCATAGTTACGTGACCGTTCTCCTCGCTGAGGCAGAGCGGTCTAATTGACATGACAAAAGAACGATGTGATTTCACAAGTACTCTTTATTCTCTCTCCACCTCACTGCTCACGTACAGATGGCCTCTCAATTTAAAGAAGATTTTACACAGATCTAAGACCAGCTCTGTTTAGCCAGCTCTCATGTAGTTTCATCCTCTGACAGCACATCCATGAACCGCTCAGATGTAGTATCTGCACACGGAACTGGAAAGCATTTGCTTTATCTAACAAGCTCAAGTCTGATTATCTGACTTTATACAACTTCAGGGGGTAGGCATGCACCAGTCATGTTTGCTTGTATTTATTCATTTTAGGCAAATATTTTATACTACATTATAGTAGATGTTTTATCAGTGTCTGATTCTTTTTTAGATGACTCTTCCATAGCAGTATGATATGCAGATGTGTAATTGCATGGGTTAAGCATGCTCCTCATTAAGGGTCTTGATGGTTTGTGGGAGGACAGTGTCTGTACTGCCTTTATTTCTCGTTTTCTCATGTACTCCAATCTAAAGGTCAGACTAATACATTATCTCAGCTGGCTGAATAAACGTTGATCCAAGTGTGTTGTACGACATGTAATGAGCCGAGCCAAATATCAGTGGTCTGAAATTCACCAGACCCTCCAGTTCAGTCCAAAGACGTCCTGCAGTCACGACTGATCAATGTGCCTTCAGCAATAACAGCTTGTCATTTATATATGCACAAGTAAATCTACAAACCTCTGCTGAAGTTTTCTAAGGAGTTGCAGCATATGGCAAGAGAAATCCTCTTCTCATGTCGTCAAAAAAAAAAAAAAAATCAAGAGCGCAACTCGTCAAAACAGACAATTTGGTATCATTTTTGTGTGTATTTCTGCGTTAAGATGCAAAAGGGAACTGAATTAAATAGCTGTGCGCTGTTTGAGGCTCTTTTATGTGTGTGAGGTTTGGCTATGTGCGCTCAGAAAACCGGACCGAATTAAGTGCTTTTTCGCGTTGTCATACTTTTCAAATGTATCCATGTGTCTGCTCTTCTCTTACTCCCAGATGCGGACATTTTTTAATGAGACGTGCAGCAAGTGCATGTGAATAGAGCGTTACAGTTCAAATGTGCGCATCTACTCCCTTCCACGCAGAAGATGAATTCTTACTGGATCTCTGTCCAATCTTCCCTCCCTGACATTTTCGTCTGGTTTTTATTAATTGACGAAAATGTCAATAGATTTTCGTCATTGTTTCCATCATTCAAAAAGAGTTTTTATTTTGTTATCGTCTCATTTTCGTCTGTGAAAAAAAATGTAGTTGACGAAAATTATGACGAGTATTTGTCGTCAACGAAAAATTAACACTCCGTAAAATATGTACGAATTGTCGTGAGATCAGGTTGGTGTTTCACATGGTTTTTGTACGTATTGCGGCAGTTTGGAAATAAAATGTCCGGTGAGTGGTGTTAAAAGTTTAATGCTCTATTGGGCTTAAAAATAAAATTAGTAAACCAGTAGTGTTAACAGAAGCAAACATGAGATAAACAATGCATATGCTAAGGCAACAATGCCGTTTCAAATAGCTTGACTTATGTTTCACTTTACTTGTACCCGAGCACTTTTTTGTGTAAAAGTGATAGTTCTTGGTGTTTTACTGCCCCTAGTGTTCATTTCAGCTGGAAACTGCAGTGAATTGTATGTATATGTATGTTTTTGGAGTTTTGCAAAAATGTAGGTAGAGGCATGTTTTCCAATGAGCCTATGTTGTGGACAGTTTCACACTTTGTACAGTCAGTATCACAGAAAAAAAACCTGCATTTTTTTAGTGATGACTCATGTTGCTTTTTTTTTAATCTAATATATTTAAACCATAGTGTGCAACTCTGCTGTCTGTATCTACACCCTCATAAAAAATAGTGCAAAAATTGTACCTTTAAGGGTACAACAGTTTGTCACTGGGGCAGTACCCTCAAAGGGGGACCTTTGTACCATCTTTACCCCTGGAGGGTTCATAATAGTACCATAAGAGCACAAATTAGGATACATGTTACTACTCTAAGGTGTGCGTCCTTTAGGGTTAAAGAAGGTACAAAGGTGTCCATTTGACTGCCCCAGTGACAAGCTGTTGTACCCCTAAAGGTACAATTTTTGAACATTTGTTCTGACACTATAGTGCGTTTTATAGTTCTGCTGGAGGTTTCGGTCACATCATCCACATACAGACAGATGGAGGTCATGATCACTGTGATTTCATCAGAGCCACACACTCTCTGAGTGTTATCTCAGAGTCACAGCTCATTGACATCATCAGAAACACACTGACGCACTGATGACCCTAAATCGACTCACACAAACCCACCAGCTGAAGAGTCTGGAACTGTGAAATAAACCTCTATAATTCCTTAAGCTGGGACTGAACTCCTCATCCATTGCTTGAAAAAAAAAAAAGATGGCTACAGTCGGACTTGATGTATGTTTTAAACAGAGTGGCTGGCACACAAACACTTTCTCTTCAGGAAATCTGACTGAATCCAGATGATAGCTACACTTTTGGGTTTAGCCTCTATTCCATGGAAATATATTACCATTACCTTTTAACTTGTGAATGTGGTCCTGCTTCTCATTTCCATTTCACAACAAAGTCTGTCATTTGTAAAGTTTACAATAGCACTCCAGTTCTCCTGCTGATTCTCTTACACAGCCCACAGCTTGTTGACAACAGCAAAGTATCTCTGATGCAGCATTTAATTTACACAGAACTGAAGCCTAAACCTAACAGCTTTAACGCTGCTCTTTTCCTGCCTTGCAGGCACTTCTGTTTCCTTTAGGAAATGCAAATTTTGTGTCCTGGAGACGGTTCCTGTTTACTGGCGTGCCTTATTGCAATAAAAGATAAATAAATGCTTATTTCCGGAATAAGGTAAAGCTTGATTTGGTGTGTTGTTGTGGACAGTATGTTTTAATGAGAGTTTTGGTGGTGTTGTGTGTTTGTGTTGTGTTGTGGGAATAGTCTATTTGGAAGTGTTTTAGAGGGGGAGGTGAAGCTCAGAGGAGTTACATAAACAGAAGTGCCACCCTCACACTGCAGCGACAATAACAGAGACCCAGAGGACGATCTGTATCTGTGTGTATGCCAGATCCTGCTGTGCTGTAATTTAGTGTGTGTGTTTGTGTGTGTGTGTAAATAGCTTCTCTCAGCTTTGTGTCTTCTGTCTATCATGGTTAAAAATCATAACAGCCATTAATCCACTGATTCAACAGAACATACATCTACGATAATTATCCATGATTATATGATGAAGAAATTCTGTCATCATTTACTGACACTCATATCCTTCCAAACCTAAAATTTCAGCAACCAAATCTGTTAAGTAAACTTGCAACAATGTTTTCACGTTAGTGCAGTAACCATGTTTAAACCAGTTCTACTGGTATTACAACTAGTTGGATGACACAAATTTAAATGAAACCGTGAAAGTGAACCGAAATTGTTAATTTACATAATTTAGTGATTAGTTAAACCAAAAAGAAAAGTTTGTTCCGTACAGTTTAAGATGCCATTTAGGTGACTATACATTATACAAGATTCATTATACAATATTCTATATGTTAGGATATTAATATAAGAACTGTTACCATTATATTATGTCAAATTGTGTATTTGTACAAATTGTACTGTAGGACTTTTACCAATCAAATTAAATCAGTATCAGCAAAATCCATCTTTGCACTGCTGCATCTGAAGTAGGGGTGCTCCGATCAGGATTTTTGAGGCTGATCACCGATCGCCGATTACAGACAGCAGTATCTGCCGATACCGATCTTTTTAAAGCCTTCTTTTTATCATTTATAACTATTTATAGTGATACTCCAGTCAGGATTTTTAGACATTTATTCAGGGCCTGAATTTCATTTTTGAAAATGGGGGGAATTCCCCTCTTAGGTGACTCTTGTGAGAGGGGAAGCAGCTTTCACACAGGAGTCCACTACTGATCCGTGGCTGTTTAAACACAACATTTATCCATTATTTTGATTTCAAATCTAAACATTGTCACTAGAAATGCTTTTTCAGCATTGCAATTCTTTTTTTACACAGTACAGTAATACAATCTTTCACAGACATGTTTAAACACAATAAATATAAGCAACACATTATTCAATGCTTTTTACTTTTGCATTTACTTCTAGATTTATATATTAAGTTGCTCAAGCAAGTGGCAACACATTTAAACTACTTTTCTAACGTTATCACAAACTTACCATTGACAGAAACAGTCAGCTCTACTGCCTTTCCTTTTGCACTGAAATCTTTATTACAAGCAATCCTGCAGTTCATAAAGAACTTTGTTTTCCTACCTCCA
>NW_015649569.1:450405-454376 GCF_001515625.1 Sinocyclocheilus rhinocerous | reverse complement strand
ACTTTATAAGTTATTTAATGAAGAAATATGAAGGTGAGTACCTCACCTTCAGCATTATAATTATTTCACCTGCGCCGGACAGAGACTGAGACGGTGCCGCTGCATGTCGTGCCAAACCTCTCACGGCAGCGTCATCAGCTTGAGATCGGTTTTTGGAGATCTGCCTTTTTAGAGACCGCCGATCAAACATCCCAACGTGATTATCGGCCAGTAGTGATCGGTAGCCGATCAATCGGAGCACCCCTAATCTGAAGTGGCATTTAAGTGTATTTACACAGGCTATTTCATGCAGCTCAAAGGTGGTATATATGTATTTAAACTGTAAGACAGTGTCAATAGGTTATTTTGTATTTATTATTATTTTTCTGGTCACACTTTATTTTAAGGAACGAAGAATGTGACTGACTTTATGAATGGGTCATTGAATCATTCGCTCAATCTATTAGTTCAAAATACAGATTCATTCTGGAACAAAATACCTATGTGTGTTTTGTTGTGGATTTGTTTGGACCTCATTTGATTGGTAAAAGAGCAAATACAAACAATATTGTCTTCAATCATAAATGCAAGTCACTTAAAGGGATAGTTCACCCAAAAATGAAAATTCTGTCATTAATTACTCACCCTCATGTCATTCCAAACCAGTAAGACCTTCGTTCATCTTCAGAACTCAAATTAAGATATTTTTGATGAATTCTGAGAGCTCTCTGACCTTCCATAGACAGCAAGGGTCCTCACACGATCAAGGCTCAGAAACATAGCAAGGACATAGTTAAAATAATCCGTGTGACATCAGTGGTTCAACCATAATTTTACAAAGCTACGAGAATACTTTTTATGCGCATACGTATGCAATGTTTGTATGCAGATACGTTGTTTACGTTCAGATCAAAGCGTAAACAACGTATCCGCGAACGGTGCTGCTGACACAGAACAGCATACTTTGTTTACGTATGTGATACTCTCCAAAATGGCGCTATAGGGTGACGCGGAGGAGACGAATTGTTGAATAAAGTTATTTTTGTTTTCTTTGTGCACAAAAAGTAATCTCGTAGCTTCGTAAAATTACCGCCGAACCACTGAAAACCTAAACCAGATTTTATTTGTACAAGACTTTAACAATTACAAGATTGTAGTAAGCAAAAACATGTACAAGGAGCACATCAAAAATATGGAGAGGTTACTGTGATATAGTAACAGTGGCAACATATTTTGGTGTGCAGAAATGTGTGTACATGAATATGTTGTTCTATATTTTCTTATGGCCTTGAGTAGGTCTGTCGAGTGGGTTGACTAAAGGAGACACAAACAGCTCACAAACATTGTCCGTTTTTAACACAGAGCTCAGCATGTGTGAAACACAACACTTCTTATGCCTGGATGCTGTAGGAATCTCTTCTCAGTGATCCTGAGATTTGCGAGCTCTCCCGAGGCATCGGAAAAACACACTTGCATTTCAAACATTCTGACGTGTTCCTTCCTGTTCGCTAATAAGTGTGAGCTCAGAAATATTGCACACATTCCCTCAGGGTCACGAAATAAGATACAGAACATCACTAAAAAACGAGGACCAAAATGTGCTGTGCTATTACCATGTTTTTTATAGACCAAAACTAAATTTTTGCAAGTAATGTACAAAGTAGTTAGGTAGCATCAGGTTCAGGTACAGTAATCTGCTTCAGATGAGTCCAGGTATTAGTCAATAACCACAGTTCCATGGGTGGTTTAAAATGGAGCACATTTAACAAATTCCTCTTTGAATTATTAATATTATTAGAGCATGTGCTTATCTCATTAGTCAGGCTAAAGAAAGCAACACTGAGGAAACAGACGGCAGCCACCCATGGGGCATGTTAAGAACAACCTGCTCCGTGGCAGAGTTGGGGCGTGAGCCCAGAGCATCATGGGTGGAGAAGAGCTAAATAAAACCGCTCTAGTGTTATAAGTGTGCTTAATGTCTCAGATTTCCTCTCATTATCCTTCGTCGTTTCTCGGCGGGTTTATCCTCATGACTTTCATACATGATTACAGTCAATCAGCTGAAGCGCCTCATGCAGATTCACCAGCGCTGTTTGTTTGTCTCGTCAGTGTCTGTAATTATCAAGCTGTGCATTGATTTGTCAATTACTCCACTTTCAAACACTACTGTAGTGTTTAAACATGTTTTGTTGTATTGGTTCATTTGTTTGCCATGTTTGTGTACACTGTCATGCCTTTGTGTCTGCTAGTGTCCCTTGTGAAAAAGAAGTACACTGTAGAATGCTTTTTAAAAAAAAGTCCTTAATACTGAAATCATATATATTTAAAGAATTCATACCATGGTCTGTCTGAATACTTGATTTTGATGGCAGGTGTGCATTAAACCATTTTAATGCACAGGTAATTCCAAGTAAGTTTAATCACTGCTCTATATTAATGCGTTGCTTTCACTGACACACACACACACACATCATTCGCACACAGAGATCGGAGATCATGCTGCGCACACACAGAAACATCCAGGAGCACAGAAACTTGTCAATGCTGCCCTGACAAAAGAAAAAAATGTACCTAAATGTTTTGAAACAGCGCATATAATTCAATTAAGCCCACTTCTTTTTCAAGTGGTGGGAGATCTCTGATCGCTCGCTGTCTTTGAAAACTTGGATGTTCTTCTAGTTTACTAGACTGAGTTTGAGAATGGGAAAAGAGTGTGGCTGTGAAATGTATGTCTGAATGTTTTTGACTGCGTTCAGGTCTGTGTGTGTGGGTAGGTAAGAAGATGTCTTGGTCTGTCTTAATTTATGTGAAGTGAAAACCAAATGAAACTGTAAGTCACTGTTAGTAGCTTATTTATTTTATTTTTAATTATTTATTCTATTTATTTATTTATTTATTCCTGTTTCCTCTGTGTGGGCAACAGTTCTTCTGGACTTCTTCATTGTTTGAATCTTTTTCTCTGAAAAATCCAATTTTATTCACATTTCAACACTTAAAGGCTTCCAACTTTTTCTTTAGCAAAAGTAAGTCACAACACTAGTATAAACAGATAGAGCAGCACCAGAGGTCATGACAGAGAGACGTCATTGAACTGTCTATCTTTCAGTGCATCTTTATTTCATATAAATAAAATGAAAAATGTGACTAAGGTGTTATACAAAGACCATTTACAAAGTCAAGGTTAATTTTTCACATACGGCTGAAATCAACTGTATCTCTTCTACAAGCAATAGCTTGTGTTATAACATTACTCACAGTAGCTCAATAAACATTTTCATGTCTTGATTCACTTTTTGTAGCACTTAGTGACTGTTAAAATGCAGCTCTCATGAATTGAGTGTCCAGAGAGGGTTATTATTTGAATGTGAAATGTGACTTGGAGGATGGTTGAGTCATGAAACTGTTGCAGGTTTAGTAATGCAGAGTAGCATTTCACTGACATTTAAATGCCAAAATCAGCATCTACCTCTGTTATTTCTAAATCACATGAAACAGACTCCATGTCTTATTTTCCAGCTGCGTTGTTAAAGTCCCCATAAAAGTTGTATGTCAGATTTAATGTCTTTGAGGTCATTAACAGGCTATCAAAAACATTGATGACTCCTGCTCTGGTGTGTACCCTTGTGAAAAGAAGTGCACTTAATTATATTGATTGTGCATTGATTGTAATGTACTTCAAATCTTAAAATTGTATTAGAAAATGTAGTTGCAGATAGTAAAATATTAATTAAATAAAAGGTCAATAATGAGAATACACTTTCATGACTGTTTAAAAGTGTAAACTTAAGAACGCTTTTAAAAAGTGTGCTTTGTAAAAAATTTTTTTGGTCAAATTACGTCTATATATAGTGCTGTCAAACGATTAATCGTGATTAATCGCATCCAAAATAAAAGTTTTTGTTTACATAATATATGTGTGTGTACTGTGTATATTTATTATGTATATATAAATACACACATACAGCATATATTTTGAAAATATTTACATGTAT
>NW_015649569.1:421247-450395 GCF_001515625.1 Sinocyclocheilus rhinocerous | reverse complement strand
ATATTTTCTTAAATATATACATGCATGTGTATGTATTTATATATACTTAATAAATATACACAGTACATACACATATACTATGTAAACAAAACCTTTTATTTTGGATGTGATTAATCGCGATTAATCGTTTTGACAGCACTACTTTAAATGCATGACATACCTGTACACATTTCAATAGAAATTACATTAAAGTTGAGTTTACCATAAACGCTTAACAGTACATTTGCAGTGCACTTTAATCATATTTTAAAGACAAAAGAAATAACTATTAAAGTAGCTATTAACTATTAAGTAACTACTAAGAAATTAAATATAAAGTACTTAAAGCTGCAGTCCGTAACTTTTTTTGGTTAAAAATGATCTGAAATCAATATTTGAGCAAGTACATAACCTATATTCCAGTTTTAAATGTGCTTCTGATTACAGATAGCCTGGGATTAAACAAGATTTGTATTTTAAAGACAATCAGTTCGAAGGGATCATAATTTGCTTTTTGGGTAAAATAATTTCTTAATATGAAATTGGAATGGTATGACAATTAGAGATTAGACTGTCCAGAAATTTTTATCTACACACACACTATGCTCATAGCCACGAAATGCTGATGTTGTTAACATTAATAATTTGAGAATAAAGTATAACAATAATAATAATTTGCATGGTTTGATGTGATATGAGCTAACCGATCTTTAGATTAAATCCCCATTGGTAGAGCGATTTATTGTAATGCTTTTTTCCTCAGTTGGTCAGAACAAACGTGGCAGACTTCTTACTTACTTGTTCAGTTGACAATATACGATGAAAATTCTTATTTGGGTCATATATTCCAAGACATAGGCTAGAATCTGTGATTGCGAAGAACAGTAAATACCAACACCGGTGCAGTGACTGACTGCCACACACACATACTCCTCAAAACATTAGATTCATCCGCGCTGGAGCCGTGCTGGCTCACAATGCATGCAAGGAAGATAATTCTGCAAAAAGCTGCAATTGCAGGTTTTCAAACAGAGATGGCAACAAAGAGGCAAAACTTACGGACTGCAGCTTTAAGACTTACTTGTGTGAAAAAAAATCACTCTTAAGTTTAACTAATTGCAGATTAAGTATCAGAAAACATGCAATTAAGGATCAGAAAACATTACATTCAATTCACACTTAAACATATTATTTACCAACTAATTTTAAAGGTATGCTAAAATGTTACTTGTAAAATACTGCTTTTTCACAAAGGATTACTAATTTTTTCTAATCAAATGCTATCTTGAATGTCAGTAATCCAGTTAGCCCCATAAAAAACACATCTTTTTTTCTGTTGATGGCTATTCAGAAGTAGCCGTATATTCAAGTCAAGTCAAATCAGGTCAAGTTTTATATTTAACAAGAGAAAATGGTTTACAGAGTCTGAAAGGACCATCGTTGAATAAATGACATTATGACATTAACACACAGAGACAGTCTTCTGTCGTTCCTCTTCAGATTCATCATTCTAATTACTGTGGGAATAAAAGAGCCCCCTGATCTCTTAGTCTTCAGCGTCAGTGCTTTAAAACAGCAACCTGAGGGCATCAATTCAAACATGGTTTAATCAGGATGTGATATAAATACTTTTGGCTGTAAAAAAATAAGGGACAATAGTGTTGATGTCATGATCCTTGCTTGTGCCATGTTCCTCTTCCAGTTTCAATAGAAATATGTCAACACACAAAGACAACTGCTTGTCAATCAATAGACTCTTTAAAACTTGACGGCAGGAAAAGCAACATGTCTTACAGTGCTTGTGTAGAGAGACTCAAGAGCTTGTGTTACCCAATGTGTTTGTTCATGCGCCGCAATTATCTTTCTGTTGATTAGCAGAGAGACTCCTTAGCTGTTCGACTGGAGGATTTCAGAAACAGATATATATTCAGTCCTGTGTGATGAAAGCATGTTCTCACAGTGTGACGAATGCATTTGTCATGGATGATTATTAGAGTCAGATTAGCATTATTCACTGGGAAGAGGCATTATATCATTGCTGTATATTGTCAGATATCTATGCCTATTCATGACCTGTATGGTATTATACTCTTCATTGGGATGTATGAAAAGGGCTCTTTATGTATCAACACAATAGATGAGAGATAACGTGGTCTTTAATAAGAGAATGCATTAGCATTTCCTAGATACTGCTTTCTGCCATCATTATTTATGGGCACTCAGGTCTGGATGAAAACATTTTTGAGCCAATTATCTGATCTTCTGAGAAAAATAATGCCACAATGAAATTGATTGGCTGCTGGCACCACAAGCACTGGAGACTCCTGAGCTGAAACATCAAAGACAGGGAAAAATATAGTTGTAATATATATGAAACCAATATATCACCCATTGTATGAAAGGAGGAGTAGTTGAGGCAAGGATCTAATTGCAGCATTATTTTAAATAAGAAGATAATTCAAAAACTAAGCACAACGCAATCTCGTCAAGACTTCTTTGAAACACTTGGCTATTAATGGCAAACCCTTAACTTGGCAATTAACTTGACAAACCCATGACCTGGATGTCGATCAAAGTTAGCCATCTTGAAGGACAACTTGATCCTCTAAATGCAATGTGATGAGTGATCAAGAATATACATCACCGAGGCTGCCTCAGAAAAGTAAGAAAAGTATTCGGCCGATATTTGGCATTGTTGGCATTTTTAATTCTTGTCATCAGCCGATAAGTGCAGTTAGCAAGACTTTTTTGACACCACTAAGAGCACAGACACAAATGCGCACCCATTCTCCTTCATTATTAGCTCACGGTTCTGTCTTTTAATAGAAAAGATCTTTATATATATTTCTTTTTCATTCAGACACAAGAGCACCAGCACAAATGCCCTTGTGCTTTTGCTCTTGTGTCTGAATGAGAAAGAAAGGGAGTTTCCGTTGCACATGTGTAATTCTCCTACTACTGGACTGTGAATCCTGGCTTGGTGTTACGTCAGGGTTCTCAAGAGCAGCTTCTTCTGTTATTCTTCTCTGATGTAACGAGAATAATGAAAGGAGGGACAGGTAGTGGTTTTACCTCTATTATGCGGTCTTTGAGTCATCTTGAGTGTGTAGTATGTTACTGGAGATGTATGTAAGGTGTATTTAGCTGAAGGGGGTGTACATGAGGTTGTGAACTGTACAGTATATATGGAGTGTGGGCACCTTGTCCCTCACTCCACCACTTAATCTACTGCTGTGCATCCTCAGAAAAAAAATGTAGTAGTACTTTACCTTTGATCCACAATTTTAAAGAAATATTTTAAAGTCTGTTTAATTGGAAGCTATTGTCTGAGAATGAATCACAGCATCATTAAAGAAAACATCTTTGAACCTCACACACTGAACTCCTCAGAAACGACGACACTTTAATAATCTAGCTCTGCTTTGAAATCTAGTGAGCTACACTATCTATATAGTCAACTCCTATACCAGATGGACCCTCATGAGTGACATTATTGACTGAAGTGATTGAACTGAAAGACACGTGGCTAGAGTTCAGCTCACAGTTGATTCCAGTAGGGTACTGTCTGTTGATGATTGCTACATCACTGTAGTCTGATTTACAAATTAATGACTGGAATGAACTCATAAAATGATTCACTCTTTGACTGCTCTCGACTAATTTACTGGCTCAACACAGTTTCTGGCCAGCTGTCGTACAAACATTAATGAGAGGGTTGAGTTTACATTTGTCTTAAATGTAAACGTGTTGTCAAACATTATATAAGTGCATTGTAAAGCTTCACAGCGCACATAAATTTATGTCAAATGTAAATTTGGTAACACCAAATTGTCGCTATTCTACGGTGGGCCAGTAGTGCACAACTCAATGAAATCTCCACAACGCAACGAAATCGCCACAACACAAAGCATAGGACTAATTTCATTGTGTTGTGGCTTGTTTCCATTGTGTTGTGGAGATTTTGTTGTGTTGCGGCTTGTTTCCATTGTGTTGTGGAGATTTTCCGTTGTGTTGTGGCTTGTTTCCGTTGTGTTGTGGCTTGTTTCCATTGTGTTGTGGAGATTCCGTTGTGTTGCGGCTTGTTTCCATTGTGTTGTGGAGATTTCGTTGTGTTGCGGCTTGTTTCCCTTGTGTTGTGGAGATTTCATTGTGTTGCAGCTTGTTTCCATTGTGTTGTGATAATTTCGTTATGCTGTGGCTTGTTTCTTTTGTGTTGTGGAGATTTTGTTGTGTTGCGGCTTGTTTCCCTTGTGTTGTGGAGATTTCATTGTGTTGCAGCTTGTTTCCATTGTGTTGTGATAATTTCGTTATGCTGTGGCTTGTTTCTTTTGTGTTGTGGAGATTTTGTTGTGTTGCGGCTTGTTTCCCTTGTGTTGTGGAGATTTCATTGTGTTGCAGCTTGTTTCCATTGTGTTGTGATAATTTCGTTATGCTGTGGCTTGTTTCTTTTGTGTTGTGGAGATTTTGTTGTGTTGCGGCTTGTTTCCCTTGTGTTGTGGAGATTTCATTGTGTTGCAGCTTGTTTCCATTGTGTTGTGATAATTTCGTTATGCTGTGGCTTGTTTCTTTTGTGTTGTGGAGATTTTGTTGTGTTGCGGCTTGTTTCCCTTGTGTTGTGGAGATTTCATTGTGTTGCAGCTTGTTTCCATTGTGTTGTGATAATTTCGTTATGCTGTGGCTTGTTTCTTTTGTGTTGTGGAGATTTTGTTGTGTTGCGGCTTGTTTCCCTTGTGTTGTGGAGATTTCATTGTGTTGCAGCTTGTTTCCATTGTGTTGTGATAATTTCGTTATGCTGTGGCTTGTTTCTTTTGTGTTGTGGAGATTTTGTTGTGTTGCGGCTTGTTTCCCTTGTGTTGTGGAGATTTCATTGTGTTGCAGCTTGTTTCCATTGTGTTGTGATAATTTCGTTATGCTGTGGCTTGTTTCTTTTGTGTTGTGGAGATTTTGTTGTGTTGCGGCTTGTTTCCCTTGTGTTGTGGAGATTTCATTGTGTTGCAGCTTGTTTCCATTGTGTTGTGATAATTTCGTTATGCTGTGGCTTGTTTCTTTTGTGTTGTGGAGATTTTGTTGTGTTGCGGCTTGTTTCCCTTGTGTTGTGGAGATTTCATTGTGTTGCAGCTTGTTTCCATTGTGTTGTGATAATTTCGTTATGCTGTGGCTTGTTTCTTTTGTGTTGTGGAGATTTTGTTGTGTTGCGGCTTGTTTCCCTTGTGTTGTGGAGATTTCATTGTGTTGCAGCTTGTTTCCATTGTGTTGTGATAATTTCGTTATGCTGTGGCTTGTTTCTTTTGTGTTGTGGAGATTTTGTTGTGTTGCGGCTTGTTTCCCTTGTGTTGTGGAGATTTCATTGTGTTGCAGCTTGTTTCCATTGTGTTGTGATAATTTCGTTATGCTGTGGCTTGTTTCTTTTGTGTTGTGGAGATTTTGTTGTGTTGCGGCTTGTTTCCCTTGTGTTGTGGAGATTTCATTGTGTTGCAGCTTGTTTCCATTGTGTTGTGATAATTTCGTTATGCTGTGGCTTGTTTCTTTTGTGTTGTGGAGATTTTGTTGTGTTGCGGCTTGTTTCCCTTGTGTTGTGGAGATTTCATTGTGTTGCAGCTTGTTTCCATTGTGTTGTGATAATTTCGTTATGCTGTGGCTTGTTTCTTTTGTGTTGTGGAGATTTTGTTGTGTTGCGGCTTGTTTCCCTTGTGTTGTGGAGATTTCATTGTGTTGCAGCTTGTTTCCATTGTGTTGTGATAATTTCGTTATGCTGTGGCTTGTTTCTTTTGTGTTGTGGAGATTTTGTTGTGTTGCGGCTTGTTTCCCTTGTGTTGTGGAGATTTCATTGTGTTGCAGCTTGTTTCCATTGTGTTGTGATAATTTCGTTATGCTGTGGCTTGTTTCTTTTGTGTTGTGGAGATTTTGTTGTGTTGCGGCTTGTTTCCCTTGTGTTGTGGAGATTTCATTGTGTTGCAGCTTGTTTCCATTGTGTTGTGATAATTTCGTTATGCTGTGGCTTGTTTCTTTTGTGTTGTGGAGATTTTGTTGTGTTGCGGCTTGTTTCCCTTGTGTTGTGGAGATTTCATTGTGTTGCAGCTTGTTTCCATTGTGTTGTGATAATTTCGTTATGCTGTGGCTTGTTTCTTTTGTGTTGTGGAGATTTTGTTGTGTTGCGGCTTGTTTCCCTTGTGTTGTGGAGATTTCATTGTGTTGCAGCTTGTTTCCATTGTGTTGTGATAATTTCGTTATGCTGTGGCTTGTTTCTTTTGTGTTGTGGAGATTTTGTTGTGTTGCGGCTTGTTTCCCTTGTGTTGTGGAGATTTCATTGTGTTGCAGCTTGTTTCCATTGTGTTGTGATAATTTCGTTATGCTGTGGCTTGTTTCTTTTGTGTTGTGGAGATTTTGTTGTGTTGCGGCTTGTTTCCCTTGTGTTGTGGAGATTTCATTGTGTTGCAGCTTGTTTCCATTGTGTTGTGATAATTTCGTTATGCTGTGGCTTGTTTCTTTTGTGTTGTGGAGATTTTGTTGTGTTGCGGCTTGTTTCCCTTGTGTTGTGGAGATTTCATTGTGTTGCAGCTTGTTTCCATTGTGTTGTGATAATTTCGTTATGCTGTGGCTTGTTTCTTTTGTGTTGTGGAGATTTTGTTGTGTTGCGGCTTGTTTCCCTTGTGTTGTGGAGATTTCATTGTGTTGCAGCTTGTTTCCATTGTGTTGTGATAATTTCGTTATGCTGTGGCTTGTTTCTTTTGTGTTGTGGAGATTTTGTTGTGTTGCGGCTTGTTTCCCTTGTGTTGTGGAGATTTCATTGTGTTGCAGCTTGTTTCCATTGTGTTGTGATAATTTCGTTATGCTGTGGCTTGTTTCTTTTGTGTTGTGGAGATTTTGTTGTGTTGCGGCTTGTTTCCCTTGTGTTGTGGAGATTTCATTGTGTTGCAGCTTGTTTCCATTGTGTTGTGATAATTTCGTTATGCTGTGGCTTGTTTCTTTTGTGTTGTGGAGATTTTGTTGTGTTGCGGCTTGTTTCCCTTGTGTTGTGGAGATTTCATTGTGTTGCAGCTTGTTTCCATTGTGTTGTGATAATTTCGTTATGCTGTGGCTTGTTTCTTTTGTGTTGTGGAGATTTTGTTGTGTTGCGGCTTGTTTCCCTTGTGTTGTGGAGATTTCATTGTGTTGCAGCTTGTTTCCATTGTGTTGTGATAATTTCGTTATGCTGTGGCTTGTTTCTTTTGTGTTGTGGAGATTTTGTTGTGTTGCGGCTTGTTTCCCTTGTGTTGTGGAGATTTCATTGTGTTGCAGCTTGTTTCCATTGTGTTGTGATAATTTCGTTATGCTGTGGCTTGTTTCTTTTGTGTTGTGGAGATTTTGTTGTGTTGCGGCTTGTTTCCCTTGTGTTGTGGAGATTTCATTGTGTTGCAGCTTGTTTCCATTGTGTTGTGATAATTTCGTTATGCTGTGGCTTGTTTCTTTTGTGTTGTGGAGATTTTGTTGTGTCACGGCTTGTTTCCATTGTGTTGTGCAAATTGCGTTGTGTTGTGGAGATTTCATTGTATTGTGCACTACTGGTCCACCGTACTATTCATTAATAACTTATTATCATGCACATTACTAACATATTGGCTGTTTATTAGTACTTATAAAGCATACATTAATGTCTTATTCTGCATGACCATATTTTAGATCCCTTAATCCACCCCATACCTAAACTTAACAACTACCTAACTAACTATTAATAAGCAGAAAATTAGGAGTTTATTGAGACTAGTTAATAATTAGTCAATAGTGAAAATGAGACCTTAAAATAGAGCGTGACCATAAATTTGACCCTCTCTGAACTATATAAAATGCATTATAAAATTATTTTTGATCTTTTAATTATGCCTTGTAATTTACTTTGTATTAATTTATATACCTTAACCAATTGTTTAAAATAAGGAATAATTGTAACCACAGTTAATATACTTACGTATTCATTGTTATACCTTTAAATATAATACATTAAGGTATAATGCATTAAAATACATCACAAAGAACCAAATTCAAATGTTATTATCAAGTGTAAATGCAGAGAAATTGCAAATATTTGTGAAGACATTTGTTATGGCATGAGGATGAGTTAATGATGAGAGAATTTAAATTTTTGGGTGAACAATCCCCTAAAAATAAAACGGTGATTAAAAGGTTACCAAAAAGGAGGTTCGCTTTTGATTAGTGCAGTTTATGTTATGTATATAGTACATGACCAGTTATTCTACGCTAAATACGTTCATAGAATCAATAAGGAGAATCGTTAAATCACATCTCGTCCCTCTGGAGTCTACAGCTGAAACCAGAGTGATGTTAGAGCCAGCGTCCCATAATCCTCCAGTACACGTGTGGATCACTCTCTCATGTTACGTCTTAACTCTTACAGTATGCCAGCTGTTTCTCATGAGCAAACTAATCCAAATCCATCTTGGACGCTGTTAGAGAGAAAATAAATGAACGACATGACTCCTGGCTTTCCTCTGCTCGGATTTGTCTGCATGGATGCTCGGCTGGGTAAATTCAATTTATAAAACAGATAGTTCCGGTCCTTGTTTCTGATTGGTTGAGCCACGTTCGAAGCTGTTGTAAATTACTCTACAAACATACACCTTTGTTTATGTTTGTGTGTTGCTCGGCAACCACTTTGTTGGAACCACAACTGATTCTGAGGAACTACATTGTTTGGTGGAAGAATACTGTTTTTATTTATATCATTACACTTTATTTGCTCTGTTTTATTCTGTGAAAGCTTACTACGTATATGAATTTATATCATTACACTTTATTTGCTCTGTTTTATTCTGTGAAACCTTACTACGTATATGGAATAACCGTTTTATAAAAGCATTAAGCCCCGTGAAGCCGTGGTTTACAGTGAATTTATAACAGCTAAGGGGGTTTTAAGCATTCTGCTTCGTGTCGTGCCTAACAACGCCCCTTAGCTGTTATAAATTCACTGTAAACCATGGCTTCTTGGGGCTTATTGCTTTAATCGAGGAGGCAGAAAATTTTAAGGATTGTGCAGGATCTGTGAAGCCAAAGCCTTTGTGAATAATAGTTCAGCTTATATGGCTCATTTTAAGTTTCATCTCATGTTCAACACTTCACTTTTGACGAACAGTTTTATCACTTCCTAACAAATGTCCAGTTGTTGTTATTAATCCATCCGGCAGTATGTTAGAGCTTGACAGTGAACGTGACATTTTTAATTTAGAGAGATGGAATATGTAAATAATGCCTGTGAAATCTCAGCGGCAATATCAGATTTCATGCATCTCAATAAATGATTGACCTCTAATCACTCTGAGGATCTTTTAGCTGTGGTTTAAATCATGCAACTAAGAGGTGTCACTGGCATCTCAGTCCTTTTCCTTCTCTTCTCTTTAGTCAGTTTGTTTTTTTTCCCCTTGGCCTACTTAAAAATGACACTTTGAGATGATTAATAGAAAGTGAAATTGCATTTTTAATCCTCAGCAGAGCTTTCATGATGTTAATTTCATTTAATAAAAAAGTGTAGTGTTGACTGAAAATGTATGTAAATTAACAATTCATGGTCCCTGACCTGTACGCCAAGTCCTTTTGCATCATTTTCAAAGTAACAGCTCAAGACAAAGTGTATTTTTTGCAAGTTCTGCAGTTAATTATTTAAGTTAATGTGTGATTATATGATATGTGCAAATGTGATTTACTATGATTTATTTAAATAATTATTCAGCATATCGTGTAATTAATTTTAAATGATTCCCGCTCCATCTGCTTTCTCCTAATACTCTTTCTGTCCCTCATGGAACCCATCAGTCTGTGGTTTGATGTTTTGATGCATAAAATATAAAACACTCTGCTGGAGCGATTGCTGTGAAACAGCTGCTGTTTCATTGATTATTTCAAGAAACACTGAATCTTCTAACTGAACTCTTGATTTAGTGGAAATGCAATCTTCTGATCATCACTGGTGCATTCATCAAAGAAATGAGGCTTCAGAATTTTAATGACCTTTCAGCTACATGCACACTGGAGTTATGGCATATACGGAGTGCTGAGTGTGTGTGTGTGTGTGTGTGTGTTTCAGGCCTATCACAAGTTGTCAACATCTGTTTCTTTTAGGTTTTAGGGGTACGCATCAACATGATGAAATTATTGCTGAAAAACCTGTTCTACACAATATTCTACATACATGCCTTCTGTCATCTGATTCATAGATTATAGTTTTTAGCAAGTATCCTTTAATATCATGTTAAAAATGTGCATGTAAAATCTTTGTAAAATTTGCTGTAAAATCTGTAATGATTTCTATAAGCCTAATGTGACTAACTAAATGTTTAGATTTTTTTTTTTTTTATGTTTTTAAGAATATATTTTTAATGTTGTTAATAATATTTCAAGATGAACATTTACAGGACTGAAGCAACCTAGGTTTACTTGATTATCTATACTTTTTTATTTACTTGATTATCTATACTATACTATTCTATACTATTATTTTTTTATTTTATTTTTTTTAGAAAAATCATGTTAAAATATCAGTATCAAATATGATGAATAAGGCTTTTGGGGAACTTTTATTGTTCATCTCTCATTCATTGTATTGCATTACATTATGTATTGCCCTACAATAAAAACTAAAGAGCTTTGATCATAAAACTTTTCAAATAGCATCTATATATCTAAAATCATTGAAAATTGCATTACAAGCTATCAGAATTTCATCTTAGTTTTGGTCATATATATATCAGCAACTGCACCAAATATTAATTTAAATGTTATCAAAAAAAAAAAAAAAAAAGCAAACATTTTCATATGCATATTTTGTATAAGTGATCAGTAAACTCTTAAATTTCAAAAAGTGAGGTTTTTCTAATTATTATTTTATATAGCTTTACAAGCTTAAATGTACATAATACTACTCTAAGGTACTAATGCACCTTTTAGGGGTAGATAAAGTACAAAGTCTTCCCTTTAAGAGTACTGCCATTTTTCTGACAGTGTAATGAACTTCTTACCTCATCTGACACCACAAACATGAAAATAATGCTGTGTTATATTTATTTCCGTCTGATAATCCTCCCCTGCATTCCCTGTCTGGGACATTAGCACCTTGAAGGTTGGCTCTTGTTTTCTTCCATCACCTTAAAAACACCCGGAAAAAACAGAGAGAAAACAGAGAGAGATTGTCTTGCAGTGTGAAGCTATATTTATAGCTAAGGTTTGTAGCTATATTTAGCTAGTAGATGAATGTCTTTCGTGGTCTCCTCCTTACACAAGGCCTCTTCCTGTTGTGGCCTCCTGGGTCTGTCGGAAATAGAACGGCCCCAGACACCTTCACCTGGTCTGATCAGACCATCTGACAAGCGTAGAGACAGCAGGAGACAGCCTCAAAGCTTTGGGGAGCATCAAAGCACACATGGAGCGTCGACTAGAGCAAACAGCACAAACTCTCTTCATGCAGTATCTTTCTTCTCGAACCAATGAGACTTTTATCAGAATATGCAAGTCATATGTGTGGCCAGGTAATTTTTTGTTGTAGTTATAAGAAGAGGTTGTAGTGTTTTGGTTAATTATTTAGCAACGCTAATAGCTTTTGGCCGAGTCAACTCAAGTCACATTTATTTATGTAACTTCACACAATACCAATGATTTCAAAGCAGCTTCTCAATAATGAACAAGAAAATAACGGTTAATGTTACAAAACTGATCAATTAAAAAAAATTTATTATCAGGTGTAAAGCAGCTCAACAGAAGAAAATAGTAGGGATGCACCGATACCACTTTTTCCAGTACTCGCCCGATACCGATACTTTTATTTTTGATACTTGAATTTTACTGGTAGTCCACTGTATGAATAATTTTTGGGTATGATTTGTCACAGTTTATTTTGCTATCCTCACTTACATAAATGAGCAATAGTGTCCTGCACCCACTAGTACAAAAATATCAAAAATTATATCTGGTCTTTGAATAATTTTTGGTTTTGACTGTATATCCTTCGGTTATTTTCACACTTAATTATGCCCATTAAAATGTATTTTACAAGTTTTTGTTACTTTCACTTTTTTTGCTCTATGGTACATCATCTTTAATTTAATAGCATTAGAGCTGCTCCATTGCAGCGGCTTAGTACTGTAATCACGCAATTTGCTGTAATGAACTATAGTGTCCTGCACCCACTAGTAAAAAAATATCAAAAATTATATCTGGTCTCTGAATCATTTTTGGTTTCACTGTATATCCTTTGGTTATTTTCACACTTAATTATGCCCATTAAATGTATTTTACAAGTTTTTGTTACTTTCACTGTGAATTTTTTTGCTCTATGGTATATCATCTTTAATTTAATAGCATTATTGCAGCGGCTTAGTACTTTAATCACGCGCTTTGCTGTAATAATGCAGGGAACCACTCATTATAAATCTCCTAACTGTGATATTTTCAGAAATAAAAGTCGCGTTTTTTTCATCTGAAACGTGCTGCGATTTATATTCCAAAGCCACTCATATAATGCAGAAACACTCAAGCAAGCAAAACACGCGCAACGCGTGCACATAATTGTACTGATGCAGAATAGTACAGCCTAGTGCATTTCATACAGGCTGCTAGATTCACTTTTGCCAGAAAGTCGTGTATGCCTAAGGTTAAAAATAAATGACATTTATAGTGAATGCCCCTATAAATGGTCTTATTTTTACAATTTAGTTTTAATCCAAATGATGCGTGCTAAGTGAGCGAACATCAAAGATCACACAACAGAAGTGCGCGCGTGCTCTCTCTCGCTCTCTCCCTACCGTTAAGTAACTTGTGCATTGTTTTACTTACTTGTCTTTGACATATCCGACCGAACTATAAACTTTCCAATGATGTCTGTGAGAAAGATATATTCACTCGACAAGCTCGCGCATCTGCGCCGCCGCGCGCACAATCCACTCAGCATGCTTTGCTTATCAGCTCGCACACATCAACTATATAGTCAATACTGAATGTTTAACATTATATTCATTGCATACATATACTTCGTAGACATCCTTAATCTCGAATAACTCCATTCTGCTGTCTGTTGTTCTGTTGTCGGTGTTTCTTTGTCTGAATATGGCACTTATCACATGCTGTGTGGTATCGGCGTTTGGTATCGGGGCATTTTAACGAGTACGAGTATGAGTACAAGAGCTCAGTATCGGGCGCGATACCGATACCAGCACCGATACCAGTATCGGTATCGGTGCATCCTTAGAAAATAGTGTTATTTTGTAACTCGGTTTAGTTCTATGTTGTTTTAGTTCAGTTAAATAACGTTGTTAGTAGAAATTAGTATAATTCAGCTATAAGCACAAGGCAGAAGTTGATGTTATTGAATTCCAAAAATGAATGCCAGTATATATATATATATATATTATTCCACGTGCTAGAGATTTCTAGTCCTACAAATTTTTGGATTCAAGGTCTCCCTTTGTCCAAGACAATATTCAAAGGCTCTCCTATTTAAGCTGACGTACCTCTGTAGTAATAATATATACAGTGTATATATATATATGTATATATATATATATATATAATCACAGTTCTAAATCACCTTTATTTAAATGGCACTTTATATATACAGATAGCTTTATAGTGATAAACAAGAAAATAGGGATTCAGTGATGACAACTGAATTCAATTCTGCTGTAAAGCAGCTCTAATCAGTCTTTGTTCAGTTAAAAATATTCACATCCATACAAAGCCATGTTTTTATTCTCACTTTAATATATAATTTGTCATTTTAATCATTTAATCATCAAATGTTCTGAACTGAAGAATGAGCATGCACAAATAGCCAAAAGAGCATAAATAAGTGTGATTAAATGAAAAGTCTTGATTACAGCATTCCATTTAGATGTACCCCTGTTGTTATATTTTCAACATGTATTTCTTTATTTATTGTTAAGCACTGTAGCCAATCACAGGCATGTCTCATGAATGCAGACGTCTTTAGGCCCATCAGTTATGACAACCAGTCCTAATGAGTGATTTTGAAGCTTATCCACAGGAGTGATGAAGAAACATCTTCCTTTGTATTTGCTGAATGCCACGGCACTCGTGTGCAATGTAGGCGATGTAACGCCCAATGAAGGCTGCAAGGAAGTGATGCAACAAAACAAGAATGCGCCCATTCTAATCAACAAGGACACATAGACATGGTATAAATAAGAGATTTATTGTGCAGTGGTGACAGCTCCATTGATTAAAGGGAATCATTTCGCAAGAGCCCAACATTTTTTCAACACATTGCAAGTACTGAGACAAAACCGCAGATTTTTATGTCACATTTTATTGAGCTTGCAGTTCTACAACCCTGAGAGAATAATAAAAAACTATTTTTCAATGTCCCCCTCTTTCCTAAGTCTGATTCATTATGGAAAATCAATTCATTCAGACTGGTGATTTCACTGAACCAGTTCAAACTAATGATTCACTCTTACATTGGAGTCATTACTCTGCTGAGCTTTTGTAGTGAAATAAAGATTTAGTTAAATCAGCTGTTCTATGAAAATAAATTATTTTTTAAAGTTGTAGTTAAAATGTGTTTACGTCTGATACGTCATAGTAATGGAAACCCTTATTGTTTTTATGTCCGGTAAATGATTTGATATTGTTTTCTTATAGTTACAGTAGGCATTTAAAAATGTGATTCAGTGTAGTTTTTGCTCACTACTTTTTCAAAGAGTTTGGCTGTAGTTTAACTACAGAGTAGCTTAGCTTTCCCAACACTCTTATCAGGCTATGTGTTAAACTAAACAAACTCTAAACATATCAATCTCACATATACCGAGTGGAGCTAATGTTCACAATAAATGCTCATAAATAGCATGGAAAACTTATCGCCCAAGCAATCTGCACACAAACTGTTCTCGGAATCGTGTGCAGCCGCTGTCAGTGTTTTTCAGACTCATTTTATTTGCATCTTTGCAGTTTCTGTCCCTCCCCTTGAGAAACTGTTAATGGAAATCAAACCGCAGATGCTTAGAAGTGCATTGTTGTACGGAAAAAAACTGCACAGGAGAATGACGCTCCACAGCAGCGTTGTGTAACCACACATCCCAGTGAAAGGAAATGAGAGAGAACATTTTGGTTTCGAAATGAGACACGGGTGGCTTATTGATATGTATAGCTCGG
The DNA here is from genome assembly GCF_001515625.1 of Sinocyclocheilus rhinocerous. Lineage (NCBI taxonomy): Eukaryota > Metazoa > Chordata > Actinopteri > Cypriniformes > Cyprinidae > Sinocyclocheilus > Sinocyclocheilus rhinocerous. Next base: position 435,266 of record NW_015649569.1, on the reverse strand, counting down.
GGACGCCCCCTCTCCCGATGTACACACTGCCGAGAGTTTCCCTCTGCTATGAGAGCTTGTGGGATTCTAGACGTGAAGTTAATTACATCAAATGTGAAGTCGTTCGCCTGGGAGCTCGGAGACCTGAAAGGTTTCCCTCGGTCTGTGATTCAGCCTGGAGTAGGAGTTATAGAGATGTTTGTCTCTATCTGTCTCTCTGCTCTCAGTTATTAAGCTGTCATGGATAGTCTACCTGTGCCACACACAGAGCATTAATCATTCTATTGGCTGTGGTTTTTGTAACAAAGTTAATACATTTAAAGTTCATATGAAATATTTTAAGGTCATCGAGAGCTTCACATTAGACTTTCCAGGTACTTGTCTTTGTCTGCAGTGAACCGAATGAAAAAGAACCAGTTTGTCCATGTTCTGGTCCAGCCAGTTGCCATTGCAAAATATACCCAATCAGGGTGATCAGAAAGGGTTTAATTGTGATAACAACCAACCGGATGTACTTTATCCCACCTATTACACAGCTACTTGCCAGTGTTGGGGGTAATGCATTATAAGGAACGTGAATTACGTAATCAGATTACTTTTAAATTTACAATGAAATATCTGAGTTACTTTTTCAAATAAGTAACGTAAGTTACGTTGTTTTCCCATTTATTCACTGACACCTCTCCTGTCCTCGTGTTGAGAGAAATCGGGAGTGAAGTGCAGAGGCATTTCCTTCAGCCTGAGGCTTAATAATTTCACTTTTGATGCAAAAGGGCCTTTATGTAACGGGGCAAACGAGACGAGAGACGTGCGGATCCATCTGCAAAGCTTTATTCTTAAACATAGTCAAAACAGGCAAGGGTCGGACAATGGCAAACAGGTATTTAGAGGGCAAGACAGAAGAGTGATCCAATAAACAGGCGTAGGTCGATCAATGGCAAACATAATCCAAAGGATGAGGCAGGCGAGTAATCCACAGACAGATATTAATCCAGGCGAGGTGTGAACAGAATCCAAACAACAAGACGAGAGAGAAATCCAAGACAGGCAGGTTATCAGGAACAGACAATCAGGCAAGGACTAGAACTAGGAACTAGACTAAACTCAGACAGGATACTGGCTCCGTAAAGTGCTACCACTAGGAGAGTGATAAACGCAGACAATACTCGGCCACGAGGAAGAGGAAGTCCATGGTTTATGTAGGGTGTTTGATTGGTGACAGCTGTGTATGTAATCAGTGCAATGGATGATGGGAAATGTAGTCCGGGGGGGACATGCAACAGTTTGTGTAGTGTGAGAGTCAATGTAATTGGAAGGCAACATCTGGTGGCGAGCAGACGGAAAACCACGGACCGGATTCATGACACTTTACAGTTGCCAAAAATATAACTTTTTTTTTTATTAAAAACAAACAAGTAAGCCAAGCCCAGGTGGGAAAAACACAAAAGTAACATAATCCATTACTTTCCATAAAAAGTAACACAATTACTTTTTTACACATTATTTTTTTATGGAATAATGCAATATTGTAATGCATTACTTTTAAAAGTAACTTCCTCCAACTCTGTTACTTGCCTTATAAGTAAATAATTAAGCACAAAATATTAATTTAAGTTGAAATATTATTTTAGCTTGCATGTAACGTTTTCATTTAATAAAAACACTTTCTGTCAAGTGGCTTTGAGCCACGACAAATGGTAAAAAAAAATAAAATAAAATAAGATGAACATTTAGTGGACAATGTGCAGTCATACCATTTATTACACAGCTTTTTACCAAATAGAATAGGAAACACATCTTGACTATTAATTAAGAGTTTTTCCTGAACAAACTACTAATTTGCTGCTTATTAATTAGGTAGTTGTTAAGTTTAGGTATGGGGTCGGATTAAGGGATCTAAAATATGGTCATGCAGAATAAGGCATTAATATGTGCTTTATAAGTACTAATAAACAGCCAATATGCTAGTAATATGCATGCTAATAAGCAACTTGTTAATAGTGAGAATTGGTCCTTAAAATAAAGTGTAAATGTTTAAGTGGAGATGAAATACTGATTTAAACTATTTTAAAATATTAAAGGGTCATATGATGCGATTTCAAATTTTCCTTTCTCTTTGGAGTGTTATAAGCTCTTGGTGCATAAAGAAGATCTGTAAAGTTACAAAGACTAAAGTCTCAAATCCAAAGAGATATTCTTTATAAAAGTTAAGAGTCAGCCACACCTACCTAAAACGGCTCGTTCTAACACGCCCCCACATGTCTACGTCACGATGTGGGAAGATTTGCATAACGCCGCCCAAATGTTCACGCAAAGAAAGAAGGCGTAACTTTGACGCGTTTCAGAAAGGCGGGGCATAGAGGAGAAACAATAATGTACATTATGTGGAAAATAATGTGTTTTTTGAACCTTAAACCGCATAAACACATTGCATTACACCAAATACACAAAATAATGTTCTTTTTAGCAACATCATATGACCCCTTTAACATTTTATTGATTTTCTATCCCCTTATCCTAACCCTAACCCTCACACAAAACTACAGGTATTTTTAGATTTTCAGAACGTTCTGTATGATTTATAAGCTTGTTTCCTCATTGGGTCCAAAAAAGTGTCCCCAAAAGGTCAAAATTTACTGGTATTACTATACTTGTTGGAACATTTGGTCCCCATGATGTAGGGAATACCAGGACCCCACACACACATATAGTTTAATGACTACTTTACATTCCAGGGCAGTGTTCTTGGAAAGTAGTCAGCTACTCTTTACAATAATCTAATAATAGCTGTGTTATGTCATCCCCACAGAGAAAAACATACTTTTCTTCAGTCATCTTTAAAACTCTCATTAACTGTAATTAAAACCGTGCCAGCTTAGAAATATTCACGTTAGCCCATCTACTGGCAGATGTTTCTCGAAATTGCAAATGGATTAGTTGTACTGTTCTGCGTTGTCTTTTTAATCACACAACATCACTGTAGTGAGCACAGGCGTGTGTTTCCTGAAAGGCTGCACGCTGTGCACTGTACCTAGCAAGATGACAATAAAGCGCTACCCAGAGACAGCAAGAGGGACATATCTGAGCGTTATAAATAGCTCTGGCAGTCGATTGAAAACATAGCCCAATTAAGTTCTTGGCGACCATCAATATCCTCTTGCATGCACACAGGAAATTCAGGTCTCTTTTGAGCTTGTCGTGGTTATTAATTGGTGGATGGGTTTAGGCTGGCCGGTAATGAACACTTGCGGGAGTTTGAAGGGGAGAGGTGTGCCGTAAGGGGAATACATGGAAGATCGTGGGGTTGCCAAGTATTAACAGTATTCCTGCACATTCAGATGTCCTGTAGTTCTCGTTTCTGCTACATATTGCTTCCAGTAGGTTTGTGAGATTTCCTCTGGAGGCAGAGAGTGCTTTGAGAGAGCAGTCAGCCTGTGTTTCCTGAAAGTACGAGTGTATTTTCCCAATTATTACTGTCTGCTGGTGTGTCATTATGTGCTGCTGAGTGCTGGATCCCTCACAGTGTAAAGAAGTGAAGAGGAGGACGTGACTCGTAGGGCTTTAAAGAGCAGTTCTTCTCTGGTCTATTAGCTGTGGACGTGTATCAGAGAGCCATGGTCCTCATTATATTGGGCAGGGTGATTGATTCAATGCTAGCAGATTCACAAATGAATAAAACAAGACAGGGAGCAGAATATGGCACTGCGGCAGAAGACAGATGCCTTGAACAGAGTGACCCATTGTGTCTTTCATCACAGAACTGTCAACCTGAGCCCTCAGAGTGGATGTGTGCATGTGGATCTGGCTGTGGATGTGTGCATGTGGATCTGGCTGTTTAGAATAGCATACTACCATACAGAATTTTAACATCCCCTTTTATGACTCATTATTTGATCAAACTGCCAAGGGTTAAGACACTGTTATACAAAATTGCTTCATAAAAAAAAAGTTTTTATTTCCAAAATAAACTGGAAAATGGAACATAAAATGCAAACTAAAGTAAGCTCACAGACCATATGGGTAGTACCATATTTAGTTTTTGACAGGAATGAAATTGAGGCTGTGAGTGATAGAAGTACAGTGTGTTCAATGGATTGTACCATTGTTTAATAACATACCGTTTGTTCAGCCGAAAAAAAAAAAAAAAAAACTACCTACAATTTTGATCTGAAATGACCACTATTTCCTGTAACACAAATTTTCACACAAATCACGATTGCAGTGGCAGATTATCAATTTAAAAAGATTTGTTTCTGCATGGTGCACAATACTGTTATGAAAACAAAACACTTTTACCATAGTGCATGATTTATACATTTTGACATTCGCATCCCATAACCAGCTCCATACTGTATGTATAGCTTTTCTGACATAGTAAACTTGCTCAGTGGCTCACCTGGTACAGCACTTGCGATGCAGAGTCCTGTGAAACAAAACGATTGTAAAAGCAATCAAAAAGGGTGTGGTTGTTCAGCAAATGTGTTTTTATCTCACATTTGCTTTTTATTAGCACAGTTGGTTAGATTAAGGGCTAAGAGTAGGTGGTATATTATGTCGTTATTTCTCTGAGCGTCACTCACTGGACATTTGTGCACAATACATACAACAAATAACATAATTAAACATTAACAGAATAATTTTCATCCTCTTCAGATGTAAGCGGCATCACATTTAGCGCCACTCACTAGATATTTCACTTAAAGTCATTGTTTTATATGTTCAGTAAATGTTCAGTTTATTTTGCAGACTGCAAGACAAAACCCAAGTTGGATAATAAATCTGGAAATGTCTAAAAGTTATAATAGCTGCTACACCATACATCTATTGTAACTAAATAGTACTTGGTATGGCATTTGGAGCGTCGCATTTGTCTAATAGCAACTCACGCAGTTAACATTTGAGATTTCCAAGTAATAGTGTGTTTGTCAAGATCAACTGGTATTTTCCTGTTTAATGAAACACCTCTCACACAAACAGCAAATGTACATTTCAGTTAATGCTAATCTGCACTACAGTTTCAAGTACACCTGAAAGTGGACATTATGCATGTGTCTGGATTCATCCCCTGATGGGGTTTGATAAGTCTATCCTGCAGTTTAATGAATCTGTGATAATGTGTTTTTATCTCCCAGCGGGACGGGGGGATTGTAATGAGATGCGTCTCATTTGTCTTTGAGGAAATTTGCGTTCTGCATTTAAATACGTTTGTTTGTTTTTTTCCATGAAAATGACACAACAGGAACAATTTAGCATGATCGCTTTAATTCAAATGCAGAGTGCTTGTGCTGTGACATTCAGGTTTGTGGTGAGCTGTTTTACAAGAACAAGGGAGTCTTTTGTCAATAACACATGATCAATTATAGCCACATGGCTATAATCCACATGGCACATCCTGACATGGCTCATGCAGAATAACATTAGCATGATTTCCCCAGCAGGCTGTTTGATTTGCTAATGATTTCTGATTGCATGATTGTATTTATTGTTGGAACCAGAACAAAATAAACTGGAAACATAAACCAATCAGGCTGATAAAAGGGTGAATTCTGGGTAATTATCATTTTTTTATATATATTTTGACACGCAAACACTAATGCTTTCCTAGACATATAGAAACATATTTCAATATTTTTGGGAAATGTACAATAGTATTTTTAATTAAAAAAATTTTTTTTTTTGATAGTACCATAATAATTATCATGCTATAACCATGTAATAATAGCACCATTATAGTATTACCATACCTTTACCTTCCGGCTTTCCGAACACTTACACAAACCGGTAGATCAGAACAGACCAACAAGACCTCGAGAACAACTGCCAATCCATTCCTAGGATAATAAACCATGTCAATGAAAACAGTGCTGTCAACCCAATCACCTGCTCAAGCACAAGCACTATGAGTCTCATTCAGAGTGCGCATGACAGATTATGGATCGTGCTATTGAGCCGTCGGCTGTCTAGATCAAATGAGGCGGCAAACATGGATTAATTATTCAAATTCCCATTATGATCTTAACGATTTCACAGCACAGCTACAAGCTTAACAGCTCGATCTTCAGGATGTTATTGCAGCTAGGGCTGATGGGTCGGATAACCCACAAGAGTTTGTCTCATTCTGTCTCCTGTGTTTCAGATTTTATAAATCCTTTGCAGAAAGGCAGATAAAGTGATGGAAATATGATCCTCTCACTGCAGTCCTTTACGATTATATTTTATAATCTCCACATACGTTCAGTCAGAGAGATTATGGTGAGATTATACTGCATTTTTATGAATGTTTGACGACATGCATGCATGTGAACCTTTCGGTTAATTACATTTGATCTGTGCTAATGTTATGAGCATATTCATCACATTTCTTTATGTATACAGTAAAGTTACTGTGAGTTCACGGTTTCATTTTTCACTCAGAGAGAACTTATCTTCCTGGTATGGGCTACTTCATCTGTCTAAGAGCTAATCCTAATCATCATGTTTTTGGTGTATCCATTTTTTTTTTTTTTTTCTTTTTTACATTTTCAACATACATTATGAAATATTGCTCTTTGATTTCCCTGCTGAAAAATCTAGATAAAGCCAGCTCCAGATGGTAGCTGAGTTTATTTGGCCCAAACTACAGTACTTTCAGTGATTGACAAGTCATAAGACTAGCAGCTGCTGGGGCTGAGGTAAACCTTGGCGAATATCTTGGTCAAATTAGTTAGAGCTAACCATCTTTGTTATATTAGCAGGGACTTTGTTGCACTTGTTAACAACGTTCATGTTGAATGATTACTACTGTATATTCGTATTCCATGTTAATTCAAAGTACTTCAAAGAATATCATGTTATTACCATGATATACGACCAAAACGCATAGTATAATCATAGAACCATGTCCATTGTAAAATCATGGTACTTTCTTTGAAAACACAGCTGTTATTATTAGTTAATTTTACCTGGTTGATCGATCTTATCTTACTGAGGTTGCAATCTTATCATGAATGTGTCAATGCCAGGACCAGCTGGGACCGAAGTACAGTTTTATCAAGAAGGATATTTGTTGTGCTTATGGCTACTGGTAAGCCAGTCATCTACTACTGGCTAAATGGCAGCTCTACATTCATGTTTCAACCTGCTGGACAGAATACAACTTTTGATGTATCCTGATTTGACCAGATGAGAACTCGTCCTAAGACAGAGCCTGGTTTCTCCCAAGGTTTTCTCAATTTCTTTAGATTCTGTATTAGTTTAGATTTCTTGCTGCTCTCACCTTTTGTCTTGCTTAGTTGGGGTTTAAAAGACATTTAATTTTTAGTGATATCATTGATTAGTCTGCATTGACACTATCGAATGAGAACAAAACTTGAACTGAATTGAGCTGGGTGATGACACTCTTGTCCTCTGTAGAGCTGCTTTATAGCTTTGTTTAAAATTGACACATTTTTTCAACATCACTGTTTTTAAACTGAATTAAAGAAACATTGAACTTATTCAAGCTGAATAGCAATGCTGCGGTCTTCAGTAGAGCTGAATTGAACTTGGTTTGTAATTGATGAACTAAACAGTTATTGATCTGAACTGAGTCAACACTGAACTGACTGTAACTGAATAATGACTCTATAGTCTTTTTAGAGCTGCTTTACAACAGGATTTGGATTCCCCTTATATTTGAAATAATTGGTATTGTGTAAAGCATTCTATAAGTTTGCAAAATACTTTGATACGGTGGCCGAGAGAGCTCAACGCACTGCAACTTCAGAAAACACATGCAAATAGAAAAAGCACCAGCAAATTAAGAAAACATCTTCATCAGTTTGACAGAACATGTGCTGCAAATACTCGCAACACAACCAAATACAAAAACACACTGCAAATGCTCACAACACAAGCAAAAACAGAAACGCGCTACAAAAACAGAAACGCGCTGCAAATACTCACAACACAAACAGATAAACAAACACGCTGCAAATACTCACAACACAACCAAATACAGAAACGCGCAAGTAGCACAGACCACAACAAAATTACCCCAACAAAACGAAAATTAACCATGTTTTTTTTGGCATATTGATTACCATTTGTATAACCACAGTTGTACAAATACCATGGTTAAAACTATGGTTAGTGTAGTAAATACATGGTTAATTTGTGCATGGTTACGGTAACTATTTTTGTTTGAATTTTTCTTATATAATAAATGTATTTATTAATTAATTAATTTTAATAGTAGGCTAGGGTTAATTTTTGTAAGGTAAGTTGTAAAAGTTAGCCAGCTTATATAACCTTTCACAGTTACAGTAATTGTGTATTTCGTCAGTTTATTTGGGCTAATAATATCCACACAAAAAAGAGCTAATGAATATGATCAGGATGTTAAATAAACAAAAATCTCACCTTTCAGAGTAGACATTGATAAGCATGTCCCAGCCATGTTTGTCACTTTGCGGTTTCCTTAAACATTTCTGATGTGGTCTGTGTCTATTTGCAGCGCGTTTCTTTATTTGGTTGTGTTGTGAGCATTTGCAGCGTGTGTGTTGTCAAATTGATGAGGGTTTTATTTTAATTTGCAGGTGTTTTTTCTATTTGCATGTGTTTTTTCATTTGCAGCGTGTTGCGCTCTCTCGGCCACCGTACTTTCATGATTGCAGAACCTGCAACATATACTTATAACTACATTTTACTTGAATAATGAAACAGAGCTTGCTTATTATTGATTATTGAGTTTCTGGGAAATCTATGTGGCCTAAGCAGAACGCATAGGCAATATAGATTTCCCAGAAACTCAATAATGTATCTGACAGATATTTTGAGACATAATTTGAATCGGAAAAGTCATCTCACACCTTACATTGTAAAAAATTATTGTGAGGTTATAAAATATCAATTGATGGATGAATTTCTAACACAATTTGTTAATTTTGAGTATTGTATATTACACTACTGTAATTTTATTCTTAAGTTGTTCTTCAGAAAAACGTTGAGCACTTAGAAACATTCCTAAACATCTTTTTTCTTAATTGGCTAGAAAAGATTGGTTGGATATCCAGGCGCACATCAGAGATCTCAGTTCCAATCCCTAATTAGTTGCCTACCTAGATAACATTTTAAGCACCATAGTCCTGACGTGAAGGCTGTTCCAAAAGTAGTCAGCAATAATATGCTGCTATATAAAGTTCTCTTTATGTCCAAATTACAAGTCAACACTACATAATGCCATCCAGCATAAAACCTGTGCAAAATAATGTGCTGATAATTTCAATGTGACGACCCTTAATGGGAGCCACCGAAGTGAAATGAATTACTATTACCTTATATTTGACTGTTCTCTATAGTTTTTATGCTCCTTACTGCTATCTCATCTTTAGCTTAGCAACCGGAGAAATTGCATTTGTGTTTTTGGTAACACTTTAGTATAGGGATCAATTCTCACTATTAGCATGCCTATTATTAACATATTGGCTGTTTATTTGTACTTATGAAGATCATATTCTGCATGACCATATTCTACATCCCTAATCCTACCCAATACCTCAACTTAGCAACTACCTTACTAACTATTAATAAGCAGCAAATTAGGAGTTTATTGAGGCAAAAGTCGTAGTTAATGGTTTGTTAATAGCAAGAATTGGACCTTAAAATACAGTGAGACCATGTTTTCTTTAGAATAAAGCTGGAAGAGAACCTGTTAAATACAGTAGAACTACTATCTTGGTTCAGTGTGTGACATTTACAGCTATGATAAGAAGTATTATTGTAGAATATCACAGTGAATCCTGTGATACAGCAGCGTTGAAGCTGTCTTCAGCTCATCACCATAGCAACATATCCGTTGTCCATGGCATGTATGTTCTGCACACTCAGTTATCATGTGTCTTACACATTATTCACTGCATTTACATTGATCCGTTATATGTATCTGGACCTCTTTTTTTCCCAGTAATGTGGCATCTTTTTGTGCCGTGCACTTCCTGCACGACATCTTGCGTCTATTGGTTTAGCAATGAAATCATATGCAAATGTTAACCTCGGGGTGGCATGGGGATAACAGCTCAGATGATTGTGTCTGTGAAAGATAAGCATCAGCCAGTGATCTTCAGAACGGAGCTCCAGGCTTCACGTGTGCTCATCTCACACAGGAAACACAGCCATTACATTATCATCCCATCTGCTTTCTGCATTACTTTAGACCAGCCTCCAAACACAATGGGAATGTTTGTAATGTTTAATCGAGTGTCGTTTTTGGATGGACATTCACTGGAAACGTACACTTCTCACTTATATCTGGATTTAATAACAGCCTGAGGAATCTTGTTTACATCCGTTACATGCATATCATTAAAGTTGTACAAACTTATATCTGGATTACAAATAATAAACACTTAATTTTTCACAACTGCTTGTGTTTTGTTGACACACAGTAATTATGCATGGATATGCATGACACAGAATTCCTATTAATACAAGAATATGGAAGCTGTCTCGTTTTAAATTTCATAAAACGTAATATTAACTGGTTTTTGGTGATCAGGTTAACATGTTAACACACACATGTATATGTATGTATGTATATTTATACATATATATGGTCACACTTTATTTTAAGGTCCAATTCTCGCTATTAACATGGGTGTTAAGTTTAGGTATTTGGGTAGGATTAGGGAGGTAGAAATATGGTCATGCAGAATATGTGCTTTATTAAGTATTAATAAACAGCCAATATGTTAATAATAGGCATGCTAATAAGCAACTAGTTAATAGTGAGAATTGGTCCCTATACTAAAGTGTTAACCATATCTGATGCAACAAATCTTTTATCTTGTGTAAATTTGCATTGCAACTCTCTTCCAAAATGCTTTTTACATGCATTTACAGAAGAAGGAATAGTCAATATGATCACAGACAGAATTTCAAAAATTTCAGAATTGTATCATTCTAATATTGCAGCATGAGTGGTAGTGTACATTTATATATCAATGGAATCATTTAATGGAATTAAAATGACAGTTTTCTTTTTATATTGAATGATGATACTTCTCTGAATTTTATATTGATCAAAAAATAAATTGTTTTGGGCATCACAGCAGCAAAGAAGACAATATTTGAACTTCGACTAGCGGCTGATGAAAATAGGCTTTGGTTAATAAACATGCAATATATGGTTGATTTAGGATGTTGTACAGACAGAATTAATATGCCTCACAAAGATCTCTAAAACAAGTTGAGAAGCATGAGAAGAAAGCTTTCCTGGCATATTTTTAGATAAAGAGCAGCGGGGTGCCGTTCTGAGTTGCTCAACTTTACAGGATTGCTGTCACCGTTTTTATTCTGTAAAAACCATTCACGTCTTTGTAAAATGTGTAATTACAAGTTTTAGAATGAATTTGATGAAAGCTTGTCTGGCTAGACTGTTGCGATGTCTGAATGGTAGAAGCCAGAGCAGTTAAAGGTAGTTAGGCAGTTCTCTGTTTGATATAATTTTATTACAATGTTACTTGATGCACTTATATATCAGGAAGAAAGGTTTTGGAACAAATTTCAAAATAATAGAATAGAATAAAATTTAAAATTTAAAATAATTTCATAAATAATTACAAAGAAACAACAACTAGCATTTAATTAAATGTGAAATTTTGACATACAAAAACTGAAATTGTATTTTCTGGTAAAACATACTCCAATATTCACAATTTTGTATGGAATACATTGTGATGCACATGTACTGTACATTTAAACTAGGGATGCACCGAAATGAAAATTCTTGGCCGAAGCCGAAACCGAACAAAATTAAACACTGGGCCGAAGGCGAACACGGTTTTTCGAGTTTTTTTCCCCATGTATTTTGCCAATTTTTTTTTCACCATTGCATAAATTAAAAAGCCAGAATGTGCTTTTTACTGTTTTGTCTTGAAAAATTCATAAAAATGTGACTGAGCAACTGACGACTGTACCAGCGCTTTGGACTTTGAACCCTGGTTAACAAGCAGATCTGCTGCGAGTTCGTGCAGCGCTGTCAGAATACATGCAATGTGCGCGTGTATTAGAAAACATAACGTTCTGCAGTTTATTTACTAATTGTTTAAGGCCATTTCACGATTTCAATCATCATACAGTAACCAGCGACAATCACCCCTTCCTCTTCTCATCGAAGACATGTGATGCAGCACTAAACGGTCTCTCGCTGTCGGTGCTTGTAATGATTTTTGCGTCTTTCTCCGACAGTTTAAATGCCTCCACACTGCTGATGTGTGTGCTGCATAATAAAGAGTGCGCGCCTCTCACTCTGTGCTGGTTGCTATTTGATCGCGTCATATCATTGTTCGGTACAATTTATTCTGTCTTTTCGCTTACCGAAATTATTCGGCTGAAAATAGCAAAAAAAGCCGAATAATTTCGGTTGCCGAACATTCGGTGCATCCCTAATTTAAACATAAACGGTACATTTGCAGTCTGCAATCTGTCAAACAAAAATCTGTGCATGTCTGTGTGATTTATGCAACAAAACCTACTCTCATAATAATAATGTGGACAAATGTATGGCTGTATACATGTGAATTATCATAAGATATACAATCAGCATTTGAATTCAGAGAGGCAGTGAAACAAAACACGAGTCTGGAATAATCCACATCACAGTCACCTCGCACCGCAGGCAGCAATACATCCTCAAATAATATCACACACCATTAGAGAAGCACATTTCAGCCTTATTAAATTCATGCCTCTTTAACCAGATAAAACAGACGCATCTAATAAACGCACATTATTATTTTTGTAACAGGAATCCCTAAAGATTTCCTAGATCAATTAGTGCTGTGTCTGACAAATAAAACAGCTAAGGATGTTATAACCAGCTGTAATTCAGTAGCTGCTTACTCTTAACTGTACGTTAATGAATCAAGCTGTGCTTGAAATGTACATCAAATGATACAGACGGAAAAACAGGTTCTTCCACTCATTCGCAGCTAATGAGTCAGCTAATTATTGACATGAAGTGATGATCATGAGTGAGTGATGTGTTTTCACATCTGTAATTACAGTAGCAGGGTGTTTCTCTATGGTACAGCACATGTTAAAGTGCCCCTATTATGGATTTTTGAAAATTACCTTTCATGCAGTGTGTAACACAGCTCTAAGTGAATGAAAACAAAAGAAAAAGAAAGAGTCGACTCTGAATCATTGAAACGAGTCGTTTTTAAAACGAATCCCAAGCCGTTTCATGTTGACGTCAACATGAAACATTAGCATATTGCCCGCTAGGGCTGAACGATGAATTGCATTTGCGATAATATCGCGATATGAAAAAACACGATTTTTCAATCGCAGAGACTACGATTACACTCGGTCACGTGACACGCCAGAGTAAAGAGGTGTGTTCCACTTGAAGATCGATCTGTGTAGCCTTTGACATCAAAGTACAGCGAGAGAAAGCATATGGAGACGTCCGCGCTCTCTTATAGCTCTGGTAGTACTTTGATGACACTGTAAGGGAAACAGGTCAATTTAGCTCAAAGGGAATCATTTAAGATTTTAAAGGGAACTCCACCAATAATGTGTAAGGGAATTTGGACAGAATCACTGTTTTACGGCTGATCACTGAGACGGCCAGCGATTCAGTGAACGAGCCGTATGACATCAATTCTGCAATGGATATTTATATCCAAAATATAGTGAAAACACTATTAATTAGCACAGTAACAAGATCGGCATTTTAAGACATTAACTTGTAAGCACAAAACACAAGATACTTCTCTTTTCAATATAAATAAGGCTTTATTGGATAAATCTAAGACATATAAACTAATCTAACACATAAACACACGCATTCACACAAGTTGCAGAAAGAGAGAAAGTGAGGAAATAATGAGTTTAAGAGAATGAAAATGTGAAATCCCAAGTTTACAGCAATATGGGCAATTGCAAAGACCTGAACAACCATCAATCACTTAATTAACCCTCGCATTGAGTTCCACAATGAGGTTAAAATTTATATTAAATGCACCAGTTCAGATAGAATCTGGAGGTACTTGCGTTGCCTGTGTACGGGGGTTTGTTGTC
>NW_015649569.1:413449-420966 GCF_001515625.1 Sinocyclocheilus rhinocerous | reverse complement strand
GAAAATGAGACCAATCTGACCAATCACCGCAGATTAGCGTCACGCAAAGGAGGGGTTTGGAAAAATTTATCGTTGAGCAAATCGTTTGGGAGTCCTTGAGCAAGTAAGGTAAAAATAAATGCATATTATAAGACAATGAAAGTGTTTTTGACCTTGCATGCATGACAACCTGTTGTTGGGGACTCCCAAAACCAAAATATGAACCCTTCATTACCCATAATAGGGACACTTTAATGCTCATATACAGTATGTACCAGCTCTGTTTTATGTGTGGCATCGTAAAAACAATTACACCAAGCAATTCGATTTTACAATTCAATTTTAGTATTGTTTAATATAAAAAAATATAAAAAATCCAGCCATAAATGCTTATTGGTAAGTGCAGCTTTCCATGCCATGTTATAATCCACAATAAATTAACAGGTTTTGACTTGTTCTCCCATAGCAGATTGCTATTCTTGTTGTATAGTAATATTTTGATATGACAAGTATACTGTCTTCCCATGGAAAGATGCATTAAATGAATTTGCTGAAAATTCAATTCTGAAATTTAGAAAATGTGTCATTAATTATTATGTAGTAATATTTTGTCAAATCTGTAACGCACTGGAGTGATCTTGCTGTATTTTGAATAATGTCACTCCTCTGTTCAACACTTTTGCATCGTGACTCGATTGAAAATATAGCACAGCTACTTAAACTGTATTGCTTAATTGGGTGAGAATTATGATTCTTTAGTATAAAAATGTCCAGTTTTCCAGTCAACACAAAAATACATTTACTTGACAAGCAACATAGTGCTCTGAAGTTTATTTTTCTTACCCCACTGGCAAATGTTTTCCTGTTCCTCCTGCATTGAGCAGAACATTCAAACAAGAATAAAAACAACTGAAAATAGTAACTTTAACATGAGTATAATTAAATGATGCAGTTAAACCAGGTCAAGAGACACAGTGAGCTTGAATACTCAGATCAGAACACTAAAAGTATCAATAATACAACACAAAAAATCAAGCTGTAGTCAGGAGAGCCATGCTGAAGCAAATAAGATGCTTAAATGACATTCAATTCTAACTAATGCTGGCTTCCAGTATGAGGTACATTAGGGACACTTTCATGCTAGTTTTGACTGGTCATACATCATGGATATACTGGTTAAGATGTTATTGTTATTTTTGTTCTTTTTCTGAAAGTTAAAATCAAAAATGTTCAATTTTAATTCAAATCATTTTTGCCTTTAGTGTAAAAGAGTATTGGCAGTCTGTCCAGAAATAATCCTTTACTTCAGAGACTAAATCTTCGCCTGATGTAAGTGCCAGCATTATTAAAAAACATATCTGCCCAGTGCCAACAGTCTGTTACTTCAGTCTGATTGAAGGACACCGTATGTTCTCCACTGTGTCTCCTCAGAGCAGCCAAACTGGATGAGATAGTGATGGATGAACTGATCTAGCTTTGGTTGTTTTGTGTGTGAAAGGCACAGGTTGTGTATAAATGTCTCACACAGAAAGTGTGCCCACAAAACTCCTAGAAATCTCTGCAGATTCCTGCAAAATTGGGATAGCCTGTCATTCATAGATCTCTTGGGTAAAAAGAGTGTAAAAGCAATGTGATTTGCTGTTCTCGGCTGGTGTGGTCTGCAGTTTTTAGGCTCTAGTCAGCTTCTCAGACTTTATTTTTCTAGAGTCATTGTTACAGAGCAAATGCAGCAAAAAGTGTAAAGTGATGGCACACATGTATGTACACTGTGCCACAATGGGTGTGTACAATATTGACAAAAAATTTTTTTTGAGCTGGAACCTTGACTGGTTTAGGTCTGTTGTGGACAGAAAACACCTTTTGGTAACACTTTAGTATAGGGAGCAATTCTCACTATTAACTAGTTGCTTATTAGCATGCATATTATTAACATATTGGCTGTTTATTAGTACTTATAAAGCACATATTCTGCATGACTATATTCTGCATCCCTAATCCTACCCAATACCTAAACTTAACAACTACCTTACTAACTATTAATAAGCAGCAAATTAGCCGTTTATTTAGACAAAAGTCGTAGTTAATGGTTTGTTAATAGCAAGAATTGGACCTTGAGTGTTACCCACCTTTTTCAATAAGAGGTGATATTTGCCACTTGTTGTTGAATAACTGTTGTTCACTAATATTAATATTTTTTTTATAGATGTATGCACTCTTACGACCTGTTTTTATCTGTTTTTTGTTTTTTTTAGCAAAGTGAGTGACATAATGTGAGCAATGTTATCAGAGATGATGCATATCGCATATATTGCATATGCATATATTGAAGGTCTGGACAGCAAAAAAACCCAATAAAAAACATGAAATCTGATTTTTTCAAATCTGATTCAAACTACATATGGAGATTTGAAATGTGATTCCAATCGGATTTTTACAGATGCGTCTCAGTCTGGACGCTCTGGTTGCTCAACTCAGATGTAAAATTGTCTTTTGCATTACTCTTAATGCGACACAACGATAATGTCAAAACCGGTGACGGAAATGGCAGAATTATTCATACAGTATTCAAATGCCAATGACTACAGCATGGAACATGACAATATATATATATATATATATCGTTAGGCTAACCGAGACTTGTCATTTGCACTTATATATTGTTGCTCTTTTGTTAGTTTTGACTGCTTTTATTGTCCTCATTTGTAAGTCACTTTGGATAAAACGACTGCTAAATTATTAAATGTAAATGTAAATGTGAATATATACCAGTCTCCTCTGTCCCATAGGGTTTTTTTTTTGTTTGTTTGTTTTTATGTACGACAGAGGAGTTCTGCATCGTGATTCGACAGGACACTTTTTTGGAGATCAAAATGATGCACGTCCATTTTGTTGCATCCGTTCTGAAAGCGACGTCACATACGTGGGTACGCCTGCGTCTCAACCAAAGCAACCCATGCAGATAAGTTGGTTATGTCTGGACACACAAACCTGATTTGATCACTTGCAATTAATAGTGCGGACATTATGCCTGAAAAAAAAATTAGATTTGCCT
Source organism: Sinocyclocheilus rhinocerous (assembly GCF_001515625.1). Taxonomy (NCBI): domain Eukaryota; kingdom Metazoa; phylum Chordata; class Actinopteri; order Cypriniformes; family Cyprinidae; genus Sinocyclocheilus; species Sinocyclocheilus rhinocerous. Next base: position 417,935 of record NW_015649569.1, on the reverse strand, counting down.
GCAGTCTGAACATAGTCATAATCACAGGTTCACGGCTCTCTGATACTCATAAAGGGCCTCTGCTCATAAGGAAATAGTCTTGAATATTCCTTGAAAAGTCCATCTGCTGGGTTCCTGTTACAGCTTTGACTTTCCTCTTTGATGGAGGTAGCGAGCTGTCTTTTGTCCTGTCCTGTGTCTTTGGCTTTCACACTGAGCTGTGGACACCGGCCATGGAAAAAATGGCAAGGGTGGAAGTGTGGAACTGCGCTGCCCAGGAATTAAAGGTCATATGCACCGTTGGCTACGTGCACACACACAGGTACCTGCAGTGAAAACACACACACACACACACACACACACACACACACATATACTGACCCGTCCTTCAATCCTCAATACATCCCAGGAGGAAAAAGACAGAGGCAGAAGGTGAGCTTTTATTTTCATCCGTGACTGATTCATTGGACAGCAGTAAAGCTAATTATATCACAAATGGCATGAACAGAGACAGAACACACAGGATGACTGAATGTAGGGAAAATGAGGATAAACATGAGAGGAACAGACCGCAGAGATGAAAGAGAGGTGCAGGCCTCTAATAACCTCGAAGATATGGAGTTCAAAAGTTCACCGTTTGTCCCGCATGACGAACTGTCCAATGACATTTTTAACTCAATTGACTGGATGCATTAAAAAACAACTGGCAATTGCTTTATTTTGAATGCAGTTTAAAGCTCCTTATAAAATGATTTATTAATTTCTTATTTCACTGTTCCTGTGAAGTGAGTTCAGGGGTGCAGTTTTCCTTGATGTGTTGATGTATTTAATTAAGATTGACACCAAAAATTGGACATATTAACCGCTAATGCTGAGCAATAATCCAGCTACCTGTTACGCCAATACAATCTCTTGGTAATTCTTAACTATTTTACATTTTATTGTATTGGTGGCTAATTTGATCAATTCATATCTCTCATTTATACATGTTTGTACGTTCTGTTTACAGCCCAGTAACAGTTATGTTTAGGGTTGGAGTTAAAAACAAAGTTTTTGTATGTATTCATACAAAATTGCCACCAGTGAAATAGTTATCCCATGAGATCGGGTTGGTCCCTCACATGAGATTGCAGCAATTACATTAGCAAAAAACAACGATCCAATCAATTCCTGCTAGATGAAATCGAGTCTTTCATTTTTTCTCATTAAAGAAGGCGTTTCACATGTATATATATGGAAGCCCGTTTCCACCACTAAATAAAAAATAAAACAAGGTAATTGCGACTTTTTATCTCACAATTCTGACTTTTTTTCTCAGAATTGCAAGTTCATATCTCGCAATTCTGACTTTATAACACCCAATTGCGAGTTATAAAGTCAAAATTGCGAGATATAAACTCGCAATTGTGAGAAAAAAAGAAAGTCAGAATTACGAGATATAAACTCACAAATGCGAGAAAAAAACTCAGAATTGTGAGTTTTTATCTCGCAATTCTGACTTTATAACTCACAATTGCGAGTTTATAGCAATTCTGACTTTATAACTCACAATTGCGAGTTTATATCTCGCAATTCTGACTTTATAACTCGCAATTGTGTGTTATAAAGTCAGAATTGCAAGATATGAACTCGCAATTCTGAATTGTCAGAATTGTGAGAGAAAAAGTCGCAATTACCTTGTTTTACTATTTATTCAGTTGCGGAAACGGGCTTCCATATATATATCACAGTAATGAAGGAAAGACAATTTCTGTTTCATAACTACTAAGTCTAAGATGCTGTAGATTTTAAATTCATATTTTAATGCTTAGAAGTACATTAGCATATGGATGATTTTAAAGTTAGTAGATATAACTAACAAAACTTTATTTTGATTTCATTGAGTCTGACATGGGGACATTGGCTCTGTTCCAAACCTTGAACTGCACTTTTTCAACTTTTTCAATTATACAAAGATGCAAAAAATGTGAAGCTGAGGCTGCCTTAGCAGATTCATGCACTTTATTGTAAAAGGGAAAAAAAAAAGTTTTTTTTTTAAAGTGCCCATATTATGGATTTTTGAAAATTACCTTTCATGCAGTGTGTGAATACTCTAAGTGAATGAAAACATCCTGCAAAGTTTTAAATCTGAAAGTGCACCGTGTATAAAGTTACTGTCTCTCAAACGAAAGAGTCGACTCTGAATCATTGAAATTAGTCGTTTTTAAAACGAATCCCAAGCCGTTTCATGTTGACGTCAACAGCCGCTTTTGGAGCGGTAAAAATAGCTGTTTTCCCGGTAACGGCTGTACACAAGGCAGCACTGCGCTCACAAACGCTGCTTTATCAGGCGTTATAGGCTCATGATGACATTAAAATGAGACCAATCGGACCAATCACCGCAGACTAGCGTCACGCAAATGAGGGGTTTGGAAAAATGAATCGTTGAGCGAATCGTTTAGGAGTCGTTGAGCAAGTAAGGTAAAAATAAATGCATATTATAAGACAATGAAAGTGTTTTTTGACCTTGCATGCATGTCAACCTGTTGTTGGGGACTCCCAAAACCAAAATATGAACCTTTCATTACCCATAATAGGGGCACTTTAAACAACTTCACTTTTCAGCTGACATTCTGAATGCTGTTATACATGTTGACTTGTTGAAATGTACAACCTAAAAAATGAAATTTTGGTCACACTTTGGTTTAGAGACCAATTCTATCTATTAACCACTTGACTTTTGCCTTAATAAACTCCTATTTTGCTGCTTATTAATAGTTAGTATGGTAGTTGTTAAGTGTAGTAGGATTAAAGGGTTTAAAATATGGTCATGTAGTATAAGACATTAATATGTGCTTTATAAGTACTTATGAACAGACAATATTCTAGTAATATGCATGCTAATAAGCAACTAGCTAATAGTGAGAATTGGTTCCCAAACTAAAGTGTTACCGAAATTTTAAAGTAATAGGTAGATGCTAACATTTGCACAAGCATAACAAAAAGGTGCTATCATAGTAGTGTGTCCCAGTACTGGTTTACTGTCTCACCATCTGCTCAGAGCTATGTCCTTTCCCATCACCAGCAAAGTAAATATGTTTAGTGCATAGTAGAAGTATGGAAATTGGGATGCAGCCATCGAAAGCTAATACTGTGCCATAATTCTGTTGCAGCAGCTTGAGACTAGCCAACAACGGGGAAAAAATAGCCCAAATGCTATTTAAGATGCCAAGGTACTAATTAGAGCGCTTCAGTGACTCGTTCTGTGCCAATCACAGGGTTCTTGGGGTCTGTCCACTGTTTGTTTTCATCACACGCTCCTCCATTGGCCAGGAGGCCGGCGCACAGACTGCATCTGCTTTGCTTTGCTTGCACTCTGGCCTTTTCAATTAGTACTTAGACAGGGTGACAAAAGCTGTCTGGAGGAAATAGCACACTACACGAGGTGGATCTGAACACAGCTACTCATTTTCTGCTCTTTAGAGACCGCAGTACCTGGAATGGCAATTATTACACTGCATTTCTAGTTCTAGTTATACATATTTACAAGTGTATGTAAAGCCTAGTCTTGCATAGCCAAGCTTTTGACTGTTGACTTGAAGTCTTTTGCACTTTGCAGGTCATCCTGGCCAGGATTTAGACAGGAAGAAGTTAGTCTGAAATCACAGGCTGTCTACTGGGTACTACATTTGGTTTGAGCGAAATGTTGTTTTGTAAAAGTATACAGCGGGTAAAATAAGTATTGAACACGTCACCATTTTTCTCAGTAAATATATTTCTAAAGGTGCTGTTATTACACATAACTTAATTTCTGAACTTATTTGTTTTGTTTTATTTGTATGTATGGATTACTTAGGTTGTTATCGATATCTGGTGAAAATTTAAAGTCAACAGCACTTTTAGAAACATATTTACTGGGAAAAATGGTGACGTGTTCAATAATTATTTTACATGCTGTGTATATGTATGTAATATGGGTAGAATGACTTGCATGTAAAATGACCACACAGTAAATAGTATAGCCAACAAACTATCTGACACAAACCAGCTCAGCAGTGATCATTGAAGGAACTGTCAAAGAAGAACAGAAGATCTGACATTCAGTGATCATCTTTTATTTTTTATGCGATGTTGAGGGGCAGATAATTCTGATTTAAATTAATAAATACCAGAAATAACAGATGTGCAGCAAAGTACATGGCAACTATCTTGAATAATAGCTCAGCATTCTGTATAATAATGGATAATAATTCTCCTTCACAGACAGAACTCTGAAAACAAAGTCGAATACTGTTGGACTCAAGGATATCCAGATCATCTCGAGGCTAATTAATACCTCAAAGAAAACTGTGAAATATATTTCAAATATTCAGTGCCATAAACCTTGTGAACTTTGTAGTTCTTCGTCAGAAATGCTCATTAGCAACCTGGGAACTTGTAAACACGACTTTGTTTCTCGGTGGATTGATATAAACCTGTGCAGCCTGACTCAAAGGCAGCTAATCAGAATGGAGCCCACCAGTCTCAC
>NW_015649569.1:402733-413372 GCF_001515625.1 Sinocyclocheilus rhinocerous | reverse complement strand
TTTTTTTTTTTAGTTCAACTGAGTGTACCTACCATGGCTAATTTGTGAAGCCTAAGGTTTCAAGTGTCAACCCTTAACTCTTTCCTCACTATTGATGGAAATTTCCATGTTTCTACTGTTATACGGTAGGGGGCGCTATTACACATCTTCTAAAAGAATACACAATCTCCAGGACAAAACACAGGCAAAGAAGAAGCAAAAAAAAAAAAACAATAGCATATGTAAGCCCAGAAAGAGTCGACACAGGAAGTGGTATAGGACTGAGCAAGCTTGTTTTGAACACTGTTCTGACTAAGATTCTGATATAGTCTTTGACAAAAGCATGATTTTGTCAGATTTTTGTTCAAAATGTTGCTTTTTCTGTTTCTGAAATATTGCCTGTTCAGATATTCATACAACAAAATAACCATGACATTTTTGTGTCACACAACTGGCTGGCAACCTTTTTAAAAATGCTGGCAGGGAACGCATTTTATTTTGCATTTGTCCAGCTACACTGGAAAAAAAAAATCTTGGTATTATTGTCTTGTTTTCCATTACCGATATCTAAACTTTCTTGGATCTAGATATATTTACTTGAGAAGCAAAATGACTGAAGATATTAAGTCTTGTTTTCCGAAAAAAAATTATCAAAATTGTGTTAGTTTTTTCTTAAAACAAGGGAAAAAATATCTGCAATTGTTCTTGTTTTAAGCAAAAACTAACACAAATTTGATATATTTGTAATATTTTATGTCTTTTTATATCTTTAATATCTGAAGTCTTTTTTCTACTCAAATGTATCTTGTTTCAAGAATGTTTAGATATTTGTAATGGAAAACAAGACAAAAATATTAAGTAAGAAAATCATTTTTTGCTGTGATATAGCTAACATTTATTTGCTGTATTGGCTGTGGGATGATCTAGTTCCTGTTACAGAAATAGAAACTCTTCCTAACAGTGATACTTGACTCAGCATTCCCTTGCAGTTCTGATGTGCAGTTAAACCAGAGTCTGACAGCTCTTTATTAATGTCAGATTAATGGTTTAGTTATGGGAAAACTCGAGACCCCCTCAACTACATTCACATTCTCATTAATTTCAGACTGCTCAGAGACAGATTAATTGGTTGCCCTATTTGCATGGCCCAGTGAAATAACCCCGCAGACTTATGATTAACTTCCTGCTTCTGGACAGAAACCGCAGCAAAGCGCTTGACCTGCTGTCGCGGTCAGCCTCTGTTAGGTAACTACTTTAGTTTTTTTTAGTTCGCAGTTGACGGTCACCTTGGAATTCTCCTCCCAATTTCAATGAGGCACATGGAAGATTTTGAATATCAGTGCTGTTTGCTAAGTCAAGCATCACTGTTACTATTGCTCATACTTACGATTTTAACCTATCACATGATAAAATGAGTGGAAAAACAAACCACCCACAACACCTTAGCAGTGTTTAGTTTAGTACCAGCAAGCAACAGTTTCACTTTATGCAGGAAATATAAAACTCTCTACTCTGTATACACAATCAAAAACTAGTTTCATGTAGTCAGTCTTTTGATTTTCACTATAAAATCTGTAAAATGTCCCCCCGGAGTTTGCTTTGTTCATATGATGAAAAAGATGAACTTGCTTCAAAGTATCTTGATTAAAACTCAGAATATCTTTCATATGTCATAACCTAATTAGTTTCTTCCTTGGAAATGTTTACATTTTACAATGAAATAATACAGGAAAAAACTGTAAAATAACAGTGTTTTTCTGTAAACTTTTTAATGAAATTTTCTGTAAACATTTTTGCACATTGTTTACAGTTTTTTTCAACTGCTTACATGCAAAATCTTTACTTGTCACACAATTTCTGAAATCTGACACTCAAAGACCAGAACCACACACCAAATCTGCAAAACCATACACTAATTCTCGGCCTTTGACTCAGTTTTCAATTTTGCAAAACACAACACACAATTCTCTATGTAACAAAAATCTAACCGGAATTAATATTATGGCAAAGGTGTTTGCAAAATGTTTGCTTTTGAGATGTGTTTGTGATATTTTGAATGCTGTGCTTCATTTTGCAAGAGATGTGAGGCATTTTGCATTTTGTGTGCGCAATTCTTGGATTTGTGTGTAAAGTTTTGAAAAAAATAAAAGAGGCAAAGTTTTGGAAAATGTGTGTAAGCAATTGAAAAAAACTGTAAATTGACTTTAATTTTACAGTTTTTTTTTTTCATTTTATTTTACACTGAAGGCGTATGATCGTAATAATTTAGCAAATATAATACAAATTTCAGTAAAAGTTATTTGCACTTTATTTACCGTATTGGCCCGAATATAAGACGACCCTGATTATAAGACGACCCCCCTTTTTCCAGATGTACCTTTTGGAAAAAGGCTTTTTAAAAACCAAATCTTGTTTTTTCTCAGTAAAACACATTTTGTCTTCAATTATTTTCATATTGCATATTTTTCCTATTTTAATTTTTGTTTTGAAAGTATGGTAAAAACTGGAAAAATGTATCAACAATCACATTTAAAAAATATACACTTTTTGATATACCATAAAAAAAACAAAACAGGTAGCCCATCTGAATTAGGACATTAGGCTATCCATCTAATAGTAGCCTACCAAAATCTTATTAAGAGTAGAAGTTAAATCTTACTGTAGTCTTCAAATCTGGGTACTGACTTACGTTTTAAAATCACAAAGGGAGTTTGGTCCCATCAGGCTAACGGGACAGTCACGACTCATGCAGCTGTAAGGTTTTCTGCTTCTTTTGTTTTTACTCGAGATCTTTACAACACGCATTACATTACGTATTTCATGGCACACTCATGTTATGCGTATTTGGCGCCACCTAGTGTTGTGGGTGTATTATTGACATGTCAAAGTCTAGACCCTGAATATAAGACGACCGCGTTTTTTCAGATGTATTTCCAAGAAAAAAATATCATCTTATATTCGGGACAATACGGTATAAAGTGTAACCAAACTTACCTGAAGACTGTTCTCAAATAAATTCATATAAAACCATCAAACTAAAAGCTAACTATACTATACTCGTAGTAAAAAAAAATATTAAAAAAAAGGATTTCTGCCCAAAAAGGAAAAACATTGGTTTTTGAGGGGTGTCTCAACCCAAATAATAAGCCTATCTATCTATCTATCTATCTATCTAATAGATAGATAGATAGATAAAGTAAATAAGTAAATACACACACACAGGTAATCCTCACCTCCCACTAATAGTTTTGATTAAAATACATTGTATCCTGTCAGATGCTTGCATTACCTTAAAACCACTTCAAAATTACAATTCTATTCAAAACAATTACAATTACAAAACCAGACTACGCTAAATATGCCAATAATATTTTGAACAATAATAAAGGAGTAATGGTTCCTGGTTCAAATCAAAAATGATTTTTATTTATTTTATTTTTTTTAGGCTTGAAAACTCAGTAGCAACAATTCACAGACTGAGCAAGTCTGATTCAAATCACTAACTCATGCACAAGTTTGTGTAACTGTTTTGTGAATCTTTTTTGATCACATAGGCCTATAGCATTTTCCTGACTCTCGCCAATGGCAGCCTCATCTTTTAAATTACAGTGCACTGATGGTTCACGGGTTTGGTCACTATGACAAAACTGAAATAAAATAAGATGAAATCAAAAAAAAAAGAAAAGGAAGAAGGAAGATTTTAAGAAGGAAAAGTTTTTTTTTTTGCTAAGAGATATGACTAAGCAGGTGTCACTTGCGGGTGATGCTGTAATAGACTCTGTGTCTCTTCCTATGGAAAAGGTAGTGATTTTCGCTACTCACATTCCTTTGGGGCCATAAAACCAGTGATATCAGCATTAGTTGCCATGGGGAATTGCCATGGTTTGGTGTCGTTCGCAGACATCCTGGCACCCAGTTTATTGGGTGAGGGGTCTGTGACGATTTGTTAATCTAATGAATAACTGATTTGTTAAATCAAATGAAAAATTGTGTGTTTGATTGATCCAGACGCTACATGTCTCTCAAAAGAAAGAGTCGACTCTGAATCATTGAAACGGGTTGTTTTTAAAACGAATCCCAAGCCGTTTCAAGTTGACGTCAACATGAAACATTAGCATATTGCCTCCCAAAACCAAAATATGAACCTTTCATTACCCATAATAGGGACACTTTAACAAGAAATTTATCATGTTCACCTTCAAAATACAAATTCCATGTCTTATGTGAAGATTCATCAGTGCATGTTATTCAAAGGATAAAAGGTTTTCATAATGTGCAGGAGCTTTGTTAATACCAATAAAAAGTTGATGTGGATTAGACAAAATGATGCATATTTGCATACATTCTTACAAATATTTCCTTGAAAAATCATATTTTTGTGGCAGTCAGTTTTACATCTAAAATGGTTCTGGCTTGCGGCCTATGTATGGCTTCTACACTTATTTTATTAAAACTACAAAGAGAAAATTAAAACCCAGGCTCGTTGAAAATACGTACTTGTGGCAATGTTTCTGCAAAACCGATATTACATTCCTTACTGCATGTTTAGTGGCAGTTTCAAAGTTAAATGCCCAGTGAGTGGCGCTAAAATGTGCGTTCAATACATGACCGTGGCTATGTTGGTTCAGGCACGTATTGCAGTGGTTCAGAATTTAAATGTGCAGGGAGTGTCGCTAAAGGGTTAATGCTCTATCATGTTGGAAAAAAACATACCCACTACACCAAACCCAACCCTAAACCTACCCGATAGTGTTAACGAAAGCAAAAGTGATATAAAACACATATGCAATCCTGATATTTAAACTTCCTTATATGCTGGTTTGAGCTGTTTTGTTGAACCGTAGATTCATGAGATTCGTACAAGAGCTCTTTACCTCAAGTGCAACACCGTATCGCGAGAGCTGCCGAGCAAACCTACTGCGTTAGAAAACTCTTACTTATGAAGCTGTAAATATGACGCAAATGTTCAAAAGTATCAGTTTTCAAATCTCCCAGCATGTTTTAAAGTCATAACATAATATTGTGGGAGAATTAGGCTATCTTAATCGAACTCTGGCACTGTAAATCATACTTTGTGTGAAAAGATATAAAAGTTGTCAAAGTTATGCTGCCCTTAATGTTCATTTCAACTAAAAACTGCAGTGATTCATGCATATAGGTAAATTTTTTGAGTTTTGAGCAGAAATGTAAGTAGAAGCACGTATTTCCAGTAAGCCTGGGTAGGAAAATTAGCAAGCAGAAGAAGGGAGCCATTATGTCGAATTGACTGTTGTGAATATAGACAACTTATTACAATTTAATCAATTCCCAATATATTCAGTCAAGCCCTATATACACTGACTGCCCTGTTCTGTTGAAAACACTGTGGAAGGGATATGGGTTGTGAATGTCATTTCATGTTGACTTTATTATGTCTAATCCTGTAGTGTTTACAGATGTTTCTATCTCTTATTCTCAGCCTGTGACATGAACGTTCATAAGCAGTGTGTGATGAACGTGCCAAGTCTGTGCGGGACCGACCACACTGAACGCAGAGGAAGACTCTTCCTCAAGATCGAGGTCAGCGGAGACAGACTTCACGTCACAGGTCAGCATCCGGCATGCACTGGGAATATCCTTGTCTTGTATCTGCCTGAAAGATTTTATTTAGTCATATTACTGCTTACCAAATAAACAAACCTAAAGTGCACACACAAAAAGCCATCTCTCAGAAATCTAAATCTAAATTATAATATATAGAGTACTAAATTGAGTTATTTTTTTTTCATGTCTTAGCACACTTGACCCGGACAAATACACACAAAATAATGTAAAAATCCCAATCTTGGCACACAGTCAGTTATGGCTCAAGAATGTAAACAGTTTGGAGAAAATCAGATGTGTGCCAATTTATTGGATATGTGAATTAGATCTTAAAGTGACAGCAGCCTAATATAACTGCTGTTGTCTGTGTCCTTAATGTTAAAGGGGTCATATGATGTTGCTAAAAAGAACATTATTTGGTGTATTTGGTGTAAAAAACACATTATTTTCCACATACTGTACATTATTGTTTCTCCTCTATGCCCCGCCTTTATGCACCAAGAGCTTGTAACACTCCAAAGAGAAAGGAAAAATTGAAATCGCATCATATGACCCCTTTAAACAAATAACAGAAGAAAAACAAAACAAACACTCACTGTGCTCTTGATGGAATAACTGTTGCAGATTTAATATAGCTTAATCTGTTTTTAAGGTTACACTTTATTTTGATAAAAACACTTTAGGCATTCTACTAACTTTGCAACTATATGTCAACTAACTCTTATTAGTATTGGTTAGGGTTAGGGTTAGAATAAGTTGATATGTACTTGCAAAGTTACTTGCGTATATGGTCAGTAGAATTTCTGTTGGGGAGTATCAAAATAAATTGTTAGCAGATATTCTACTAATATTCTAATGACTCATAGTTGACATTTAATTTATACAGTGAAGACTACGCAATGCTATTTTTTTATTTATTTCTGTAGCATTTCTTACCTGAATACTGCTCTTAAACATACTCTTAAAAGACCTAAAGCACTGTTTATTTAATTTGTCTTTGGTCTATAGCAGGGGTGCCCAAACTCGGTCCTGGAGGAAGAGTTTGAAGAGTCCTGAAGAGTTTAGCTCCAACCCCAATTAAACACACCTGAAGCAGCTAATCAAGCTCTTTCTAGGCATACTAGAAACTTAAAGGCAGGTGTGTTGAGGCAAGTTGGAGCTAAACTCTGCAGGACACCGGCCCTCCAGGACCGAGTTTGGGCACCCCTGGTCTATAGTATGTATTTGTGCTATTGCTTGTAATTTGTTTATTGTTATTATTTTATTACTGACTGTATACTTATCTTTAATAATGTTTGAAATTTTATATTTTGTTAAACTAGTAGTTTTTGCTGTGGTATCAAAATTTTAAATAGTTTTTTGTTTGTTTGTTTGCTTGTTTGTTTGTTTGTCAGAGCAAGTAAAAACCTGAACCACTGGCCCGTAGAAAGAATCCTAAGGACCAGATTTACTAAACAGGGCAAATTAGCATGAGACAGCAATCTCATAAAAGCACCAATAGGAGTGAAAAGTCCTGCGGCTCATCTACTGACAGTGTGCAAATAAAAAAAACACAGACACAGCCATGTCATTTCCATAAAGACCAATGCAATCTTCCGAGAGCTGCGTAAATTAGCGGAGGGTAGCAAACAAGCAGAGGGGATGATAATCAGGTGTGTGTAATCTGCTAACAACCCAAGCACAAAATGAGTTAAGACATGCGTTTGGGTGTTTGTATTTGGGCGTTAAATACTGGTGCAAATACCAGTAAACTTACTACCACAAAGCTTAGTAAATCACCTTGCATGATTTATTAACTACTTGTTTATTAGCATGCATATTAGTAGCATATTGGCTGTTTATTAGTAGCCTACTTAGAAAGCACATATAAATGCTTTATTCTGCACGAACATATTTTAGATACCTTAAACCTACCCCATACCTAAACTTAACAACTGCCTTACTAACTATTAATAAGCAGCAAATTAGGAGTTTATTGAGGCAAAAGTCGTAGTTAATGGTTTGTTAATAGTGAGAATTGGTCCTCAAAATAAAGTGTGACCAAATATTCTTGTGCAAATGCATATGCAGTAAGATCAGCTGCAAAAATAACTGTCTACTCCTTTTCATCACAAATTTTTCACTATGTGTCTTAAATAAATCATGACAGTAGTTTGGCTCAAGCTGTTAGTAAATCTGGCCCCATGCGTTGAGCCCTGAACATGTCCAAAAATGATATTTATCCAAATAGTCCTGGGCTGCGTTTCCTAAAAGCTTCGTAAGCCTAAGAAGTTCGGGGAAGTCGTGGCCTAATGGTTAGAGAGTCGGACTCGTAACCCAAAGGTTGCGGGTTCGAGTCTCGTACCGGCAGGGATTGTAGGTGGGGGGAGTGAATGTACAGCGCTCTCTCCCACCTTCAATACCACGACTGAGGTGCCCTTGAGCAAGGCACCGAACCCCCAACTGCTCCCCGGGCGCCGCAGCAAAAATGGCTGCCCACTGCTCCGGGTGTGTGTGTGTGCACTTTGGATGGGTTCAAATGCAGAGCACTAATTCCAAGTATGGGTCACCATACTTGGCCACATGTCACGTCTCCTTTTTTTTTTAAAACGATCGTACGACTGATCTTAATATTACGATCTGTTTCCCAAAAGCATCGTAACTTAAGTAGCACTTGAAAATCATCGTAGATCTACGAGTGCTCTGGAGTAATCGTAAAGCCCTAAGTGCATCGTAAGAAGACAGAGTTATGCGGTCACCTGCTTTATGAATTTATAAATGAAATAATTAAAAAGGGCAGAAAAAATTTAAATACACATCTAAATTGAATGATTGAACCAAAAAAAGAAAATTTATAAAATAAGTAATGTAGGAAATATGCTTTAAAGACTGGGAGGAAAAAATCTGTCAATGACTTACTGACGTGCACGAAAACCAATGTATTGGAGCCGGAAATAACGTCTCTATATAGATGTTATATACTATAATATATGTTTTTGTATAAAGTATATAATTATGTAAAGTATAAGATTATACGTATAAATATAATATAATATAATTAATATAATATAATATAATTATTGTTATTATATCCAAGTTGTCTGGAACTCAGCATTAAGTTAACATTTCAATAAACGAGCGTGTACTACAATTACGAGCCATTCTATAAGGTGACATTTCAGCACTTGACAAACGGATAGCGACTCCTAAGTAGCACTTAAAGCACGGCTATGTGCGATTGCGTTAAGTGCATTTTTTGGAAACGCACGTGAAACAATAACGAACGATCCATCGTAAAATGACTCGTAGAAAACGCTCTTAAGCGCTAAGATCAATCGTTATCGAGAAACGCAGCCCTTGTCATTTTAATGCTTCTAAATGATTAGTATAATTCGCATATGTTCCTATTTTTATATGTTTGCATGATCCTTGCAAGTTCACATTAGTCTTATTACTCAGATTTGATAATACTTTGATGCTGTTTTTCCACAGACTGCCAGTTAGCATTAAGCTATCATGGTAGGTCATGTGTTGGGGGTTGAGTGGGTTTAGAGATTGAGCATGTGTGTGTGTGTGTGTGTGTGTGTGTGGAGGACTCAGGGTCACAGCAGGACACGGGCAGGCAGCAGGTATAAGGGAGCTTAAGTGCCAGATGTCTGGCCTGATGCCCGGCTGGTGTGATGGTGGGGGTTTATATGGGGGAGGAGACATGTATGCCAACCTGTGGCCGCTCAGAACACATTCCTGTGAGCTGGCACCTCTTCCCTGCTGTGAGAATATCATCTCTGCTTATCTCTGACCTTACACACACAGACATGCTGAAGTCAAGCAGGGCCTTCACGCTGATCCACTGATAATTACTGTATACATCTGGAGAATTCATCATGAGTCCTGTTCAGCAAGTTATTAAAAGTCATAAATTGTGATTATAGTAATGAAGGAGCCATATTCTATACTGTTGCATTTTATTTCCCCCTGAATTGCACTTGATGATGTTAGTCAAGGGTTCTTTCACCACACACACACACACACACACACACACACAAAAAAAACATTAGTTTCATTTGTTTTTTAGTTGTGTTTTCCATCTTCTCAGGATAGTTCTTTTACTCACATTCATGTTGTTCCAAACCCATAAAACATTTGTTCTTCTACAGAAAACCTAGGAGATTTCTGTTCATCTATTAAAAGTTTAGGCAATCAAAAGTTTCAAGCTCCAAAAAGGTCATAAAGGCATCGTAAAAAAAGTAATCCATGTGACTCCAGTGATTCAATCCCAATTTTATGAAGCGATGTGATTGCTTATGCATGTGGAAACAAAATATCTTCATATGAGTTGCTTTTATGTGGCCTTTATGACCTTCTTGGAGAAACTTTTGATTACCTGGACTTTCAGGAGATTGATAAAGCTCTCAGTTTTTATTAAAAATAACTTCATTCGTGTTTTGAAGATGAATGAAAATCTTATGGGTTTGGAACGAAATGAGGGGCGGTAAATTATGACAGAATTGTCATTTTTGAGAGAACCATCCTTTTAAAATTAAACAGACTGTTTTGCTACTATACCTTTAAGTAAAAAAAAAAAAGAAGAAGTTATGATTGGAAGAGCTATGATGCTATAGACTAGTACAGTTTGGTCATTTGGAAAAAATGAGTGTACTGTACACTAATGTGCTTAAATTGAATGAATAATTACGCCCCGTTCACACCAAGAACGATAACTATAAAGATAACGATATTAGCGTCCACACCAAGCGGCAACCTCCCGCTCTCTCTCGTGAAGCCAGCAAGGAAGTGACTTAAACTGTAATTCATCAACTGGCCGCTAGAGGCTGGCTGCAAAAGGGAGTCAATCCCATAGACTCCCCATGTTAAAATGCCCAACTTTACAGCAGAAAAAAACATGTTTACAGCCTGGTTCAAAAAATTATTTTGGTCTTATAGCTAATTTTGCCCTTCATGACAACTGTGAGGGGGGGTGAATTTTTTTTTATAACTCATCCGTTTAAATTATATTAAAGGGGTCATATGATGCTGCTAAAAAGAACATTATTTTGGGATGACTTATAAAAAAATTCACCCCCCTCACAGTTGTCAC
>NW_015649569.1:380421-401122 GCF_001515625.1 Sinocyclocheilus rhinocerous | reverse complement strand
ATTTTTTTTATAACTCATCCGTTTAAATTATATTAAGCCTTAAAGTTCTGCATAATTAAGGGCGTGGCCACTTGAGTGACAGGTGGATTGCCGCTGCTGTCACCACCGTCGAGCTAGGTGGGCGTGGCTTCAGCAACCTGCTCCCGGCTCTTTGCCCATTTTCGATTATCCGGGAGTGATGCGCTGCCAAGATGGCGACGGCCCGCTCCACCCACTTTGAGCTTCAAAAACGCTCTTCGGAAATCTACGAGTGACGTCACGGACACTACGTCCATGTTTTTATACAGTCTATGGTCCACACCAGCGGACGATATCGTCTGTTTATTACGAGCGCATGCTCGTCTGCCGCTTAAATTCTCGAGCTCGTTATATCAGGATTGATTCTGATTGGGCGTCAGTGATTTTATTGTTCATCAGCTGGAAAAAATCGCATTGAAAGTGATTCCAACGATATCTTTTCTCTGTGCCTTTATCATTATAGCTGTGGTGTGAACTCTGCTATTCTTTAATACCGAGAACGATTTTTTTAACTATATCGTTATCTTTATAGTTATCATTCTTGGTGTGAACGGGCCTTTACACTTTATTATTCAAATGTTTATTATCCATTAAAAATGTCCATAGATTTTGAAAAGGACACAAGGAGAGCTTACACTCTTCTGTTAACTGGAAAAGAGTACATGGTTATAGGCCAAAGTTTTGAGTTGTGAGCATTAGGTCACACTTTATTTTAAGGTCTAATTCTCGCTATTAACAAACCATTAACTATGACTTTTGTTTCAATAAACTCCTAATTTGCTGCTTATTAATAGTTAGTAAGGCAGTTGTTAAGTTTAGATATTGGGTAGGATTAGGGATGTCGAATATGGTCATGCATTAATACGTGCTTTATACTGTAAGTACTAATAAACAGACAATATGCATGCTAATAAGCTGCTAGTTAATAGTGAGAATTGGTCCCTAAAGTGTTACCACAATGTCTTATATCAAACGTATATATTTCGGAAGCACAAGGAAAATAAAAAATACTGTCATTTCAGGTTACAAAACATCAAACTAATCATTAGCTGGATTCGAGGGAAGTATTAACAGGTTTGTTGTGTCTGGAGAGGTCATCTGCTGGAGCAGTAAAGAATATGATTGGGTTCTTCATGGGGTTTGTGAGTTTTTTTTTTTTTATATATTAAAAAACGAAACATATTTTAAACTGTAATAATATTTGCAATATTGTTCGTTCTGTATTATCAATCAAATAAATGCACCTTTGGTGAGCATAAGAGACTTATTTTAAAATGTTTTAAAAAATCTTACTGACATCTAACTTTGCAATGGTAATGTATTTTTTTCTTCCTTTTTTTCAGCTAGATATTGCTCTTTAGTCAAAAACTTGGTTGCAATCCATAGTGATTTTTGATGTCTGAGTTGTTCTTTAGATCGAGTTATGTTCATTAAATTGTTCACAAGTGATTTGTGAATTTTCTCAATCAAAATGATTTTGATTTTGAAAAAACATTAATTTGTAATCACAAATGACTGGAAAGGTCTTGGTAAAGCCATGGATAAAAAAAAAAAAGTATGGTAACTCTAAATCTAGTGCATTGGTGACCCTAGCCAAACAGTGAAGGAACATGAAAGACACTGGACATAGAGTTTTTTTTTTATATATTAAAAAACGAAACATATTTTAAACTGTAATAATATTTGCAATATTGTTCGTTCTGTATTATCAATCAAATAAATGCACCTTTGGTGAGCATAAGAGACTTATTTTAAAATGTTTTAAAAAATCTTACTGACATCTAACTTTGCAATGGTAATGTATTTTTTTCTTCCTTTTTTTCAGCTAGATATTGCTCTTTAGTCAAAAACTTGGTTGCAATCCATAGTGATTTTTGATGTCTGAGTTGTTCTTTAGATCGAGTTATGTTCATTAAATTGTTCACAAGTGATTTGTGAATTTTCTCAATCAAAATGATTTTGAAAAAACATTAATTTGTAATCACAAATGACTGGAAAGGTCTTGGTAAAGCCATGGATAAAAAAAAAAAAGTATGGTAACTGTAAATCTAGTGCATTGGTGGCCCTAGCCAAACAGTGAAGGAACATGAAAGACACTGGACATAGAGATGCTGAAAAAAAGACAGCTGCAGTTCTTTAGAGACAGAACTCTGGTCCCTTTTTAATGTGCATATATAGTTTCATCTTGGTTTTATTTCGTAAATAAAGTATTCTGATAAATGATTTATCGTTTATTGTTTAAACAGAAGCATGCCAGCTGTGCACAATCAACACCACTTATAATACAGGGTTTTCACTTAGAAGTCACAGTCCTTTCACATGCGGTTTATGGCATTTTGCTTGTGATGTGAACCTGCATTTTTGCATATGAGACCTCGTATTGGTTCTGATCGCTCTCTGTAGGCCTGAACTTCTGGAGTCTGTTTGTCTTCTTTGAGGGGTTTTATTACATAACCCCCCCACTTCCCCCAAGCTTTGGCCACAGCTAAACACGTTGGTGGTCCCTATCAGCACTTCCCTCATGGATCCCATTTGTAACGGAGGGCTCAAGTTACCGTGGGTCCTGCCTGAGGTATGGCTCAGTCTTATCAGCCTCTGTCTCTCTGGATTCTGGAAGCGGTATAACAGTTAAAGAGCCGGCACTGCCCAAAGATGTGCGTTCTTGCTCCACACGGAGGATGGAAATGTCGTGGTTATTATTTAAAGCGATGACTGTAGGTGATATTTAGCGGCTGCCAGTTGGAATTCACATCCTGCCATACTTTTGTGTGGTTTTATTTTATCTATGACTCATTTTGTTCTCGCTGCCAGATATCAGATCAGGCCTTTGACAGTATAGCTGTGACATGCTGGTCGAGGTAGGGTCATCAAATGGGAGGATGAAGATGCATGGTATTATTGGCTCTGTGGGCATGAAAAGTGTTATGCATTGTTTCATCTCCTTATTCTGGAAACAGTGTCTATTTGTGCACTTTAATGTACATGACTGACCTGGAGCTTTCTGTGGATATTTCTTGCAGGTTAAGTATCTCAAATGCACAGAGGAGATAAATGCGACCGAGTGTTTGGATTGAGATTTATTGCTGTTATTGTATGTGAGTTTGTTTATTCTGGGTTGAAGTCAGACGGGGGAATCTTGGCTAACCCTTCCTGTTTTGTGGATAAACAATGGGAAGAAACGAGCTCATCTGACTGCATTATCAGATTACCCAGCATGCCGTGGACTGGACATTTGGCGGTTATGTAACAGCACATCGGAATTTCTCAGGCTATTCGTGCGATTTGAGCGTCCATGGAAAACCACATGTAAAAATAGCCTTTGAAGTATTGTTATGTTTTAGGCATTCATGCTGCCATCCGTCAAGATCAGTAAGATATGTTTTACTGAAGTTTAGGATGACATAATATGGGTTACATTGCTAGTAATGTAGCAGCAATATGAAGAGGAAACATTATGGTTATTTCATTAAATCTCTAAAAGTTTTATCAGCCATAGATTCTAATGCATTTTTCATCTAAACATTCTTAAGGAGCTGATGCCAAATACCAACTCTGGCCTTCAGAACTAAAAAAAAACCTCACTGGATTAATAACTAAGATGAAAGAATTATGATGCTACACTGTAAAAAATATTTTTGCAAGTTGTAAATAAAACAAAGATTATTAGAGTACACTTTAGAACAATAATATTTCAGTTTTTGTACTTCAAAAATGTCATGTTTAATTCAATGTGTTACTTCGGTCACACTTTATTTTAAGGTCCAGTTCTTGCTATTAACAAACCATTAACTACGACTTTTGTCTCAATAAACTCCTAATTTGCTGCTTATTAATAGTTAGTAAGGTAGTTGTTAAGTTTAGGTATTGGGTAGGATTAGGGATGTAGAATATGCTCATGCAGAATATGTGCTTCATATGAACTAATAAACAGCCAATATGCTAGTAATATGCATGCTAATAAGCAACTTTTAAAAAAAAAAGTATTACCAATTTGATATTATATTAATGTAGCTACCAACTGACAGGGTTCTCTGTATATACAGTATTAGTTGAGGTCAGTTAAAAAAATGTACAATGTAATGATATTGATATTAAATCAATTCATGAAAGCTGCATCAATATTCAGTGGTTGCTATAAAGTGTTTTAAGCATGTTGCTACATTATGTAGGTGATTTTATGGCATTGTCAGATTGCCAGATTAAAAATGTACGATTGTTTGCTTAGTAAAGTAACAAAACTCCTCTCTACAACAAGCCACATGATCTGAAGAATCATTCATGACAAACAGTGTGAGACTGTACACTAAATTTAATACTTAACCCTAACTACACAACAGATCAACTGATAGAACACAGTTCAGTAAATCAAATGCAGTTGCTTTGAATGAGTAATTTCATAATCAGACTGTGTCATTACATGTACAAGATATTCTTTTTTCGGGGTAACTTTTGGCACGAATATAATTTCCAGAAGACTATGTTTAAAGACACATGAAAGGAGAAGATTCAGCTGGAATTAACAGCGGTGGATCTTATTCCATCTGAAAAGCCTCAGAAGAGCCAGAGGAAGCAAACAGATGAACGCGGCGCTTCTCGTAGATGTTGTATCTAAGCAACAGCCGCAGAAAAAGCCTTGATTCTTGTTGACGTCTCTCTGTCAGCTACCAAGTGTAGGCGATGTGGAGAGTCAAATTAATAGCCACTATCACATCACTGTCAGACCTTGGGAATGAGTTTTCTGTACATTAGAGCTTCTTAAGAGATTTGAGCGATGTTTTCCACACATTCAGAGTGAGCTCTGTTCAAGCTGCTTCCTAATGTTCCTGTGAGAAAGACTAAAGAGATGCGTCTCCCCCTTTTGGTTATTAATAGAAATGCAGCCTGCCCGTTTTTGCAAGAGGCTGTTTTTTTTTTGACAGGATCAAATGCTACTTCACCTTCTTTGTTGCTGTCTCAGAATCATTTAGCAGTAAACTAATGAAAACTTACTTAAAATATGAGTAATATAGATGAGATGGTGGCACTTCCTGGCTTAAACCAGCATCCCAGCGTCAAAACATACCTAACCAGCATATGCTGGTTTTTTCAACAGGGTGTAGAATGTGGTCATGAGGAATATGTGCTTTATAAGCACTAATAAACAGCCAATATGTTAATAATAGGCATACTAATAAGCAGCTAGTTAATAGTGAGAATTGGTCCCTATACTGAAGTGTTACCGTTTTCTATTGTTTCTGTTTTTGTTTGAAGAGTGTTGTTTGAAGTTTGTATGTTTGAAGAGATTTGGTTTCTTTCTCTTTAATCAGTGGGTGAGGCCCGAAATCTGATTCCCATGGACCCCAATGGTCTATCAGACCCGTATGTGAAGCTCAAACTCATCCCAGACCCCAAGAATGAGACCAAACAGAAGACCCGCACCATCCGCTCCTCGCTCAACCCCACCTGGAACGAGTCCTTCATCTTGTGAGTCTGTCAGCGGTAAACACACACTCTCACGGCATTGTAGATGTGTTTTCTCATGCATGTTTGTGTGCAGTAAGTTAAAGCCATCGGATAAGGAGCGCCGTCTGTCCGTGGAGGTGTGGGATTGGGACAGAACCACCCGTAATGACTTCATGGGCTCCATGTCCTTTGGTGTGTCTGAGCTGATCAAAGCTCCTCTATGTGGCTGGTGAGTCAAAAACACTGGCACCACAAACTGTTGTTTTTCTCACATACATTTCAATGTAAAATAGATGAAATGCATATTAATTATTTTAATACAGTGGCTGATATTACAGTATAAATCTATCATGTAAGTTATTCCTGTATTTTGAGATAAATTGGTGCTTTCACACTGCAGCTCTTATTCAGGCAATAAACCATAAAAGGACATGCTTTACAGTGATTTTACCACAGGTTCTTAGGCACAGTGCAACATGGAGTAGAATAAATAAAAAAAATCATGGCAACTGCAATACACTAATGTTCAATAAATAGTTAAAGATATTAATAAAAATCACAATTCTTATATACAGGTGTGGTCATAAGTTTACATACACCTTAGTGAATATGTGCAGTGTTGAGGACAGTTTCTTTTAAAAGTAATACATTGCAATATTGTGTTACTCCCTAAAAAGTAACTGATTGTGTTAGTTACATTTATGGAAAGTAATGTGTTAAATTACATTTCCGTTACTTTTTCTCATCTGGGTTGGGCTTGTTTGTTTTAATATATAAAAAGTTTTATTTTTGGCTAATGTAAAAGTCCTTTCACACCAGAAATGAATAAGAAAAATGGATCAGATAGATTAATAAAATTGGATTAAATACGTAAAGGATAATTGTGTTATTTCATAGATTTAATTATTGCAGGTTTGTGTCATATTCTGAGTTTGCATTTTACCGTTTTTATTCATTTTGAGGAATACTGAATCTGTTTTTGTGCAAGTGAGATGAGTAAATGCATGTTCACATTTAGTCTAGAACTACAGTAACATCATGTTTATGTGTTCCCTAATCTAAATTGTTACCAAGATCTTTAAACAAAATTAAAAAATGTTGGTCACACTTTATGTTAAGGTCCATTTTTCACTGCTTATTATTATTAATAGTTAGTAAGGTAGTTGTTAAGTTTAGGTATGGGGTCGGATTAAGGGATCCATAATATGGTGATGCAGAATAAGACATTAATATGTGCTTTATAAGTACTAATAAACAGCCAATATGCTAGTAATATGCATGCTAATAAGCGACTGCTTAATAGTGAGAATTGGTCCCTAAACTGTGTTACCAAAACAATTTTACACCCCCCTCTTAATGTATCACATTGACTTCTTGAGCATCATGTGGTTTAACGGCTTCAGACAAACAAGAGAGCATTAAGAATGAACTGTACAGTATGTAAACTTTTGAACAAGGTCATTTTTATAAATGCATCTATTATTTTGTCTTGTAGATATCTGATATGTGCAAAAGCTTATTCTGGGCTGTACCAAAAAATTCAATTTTTATAATCCCTCTTATTTATTTATTTATTTATTTTTAATTATTAACATTTAAAAAGGTGTGTGTAAACTTATGACCACAGCTGTAGTTCATAAGTTAAACTGTGGGCCGTTTATGAGAAAAAAACAAACAATCAGTGAACTAATGATTAGTGCATTAATACACAGCAGGTGCTGACTATTTTACAATGACTTAGAAATTTTAGAGCCATAATAAATTAATATAATGCAATATGTAAACAAAGAGTGCCATGGAAATACCATGGGATGCTACTATTACTGTACCATGCTTTTTTAGACTGTATCATGATACTATTTAAAGTTTAAATTGTGTCTGATATTCTCTTGTTTGACAGGTATAAGATGTTAAACCAGGAGGAGGGTGAGTACTACAACGTGCCCATCCCAGAGGAGAGTGACATTAACCTGGAGCTGCGGCAGAAGTTTGAGGTGAGAGTGTGTGTTTATCTCTTCAAACACACTCATTCATGCCAGAGGAGCGTTGAAGAGTCCTGCACGGCTGTTCATTCTCAAGTCAAGTGATTAAATCGCGCTTTAATGTGTAGTGAATGTTCAAATAACAGCATAGGACGCACTAATACGGCTTAGACTACTGTAGATCGTGACTCTCAAAGACCAAAAAGCCACTGTCAGGGTCACCATAGCAACTGTTTCCATGGTGAGATCTCGTGGTTGCTGTGTTGGTGGGATGCTGAGGGACACGACGGGTGCTGAGATCCCTTTGTCAAGTGTTTGCTTATTATGCAACGAATGTTTGGCTTAATAATGCCGGAAATGTTTGCTATTGTGTGTCTCTTTTTGGAAACTCCTCAAACTGTTTTGCTGATGTCAACTGACAGTTTGACAACTGATTAATGTGAAGCTTAGTTTGGGCACAACTCGTGGTTGTCAGTGGATCATGTTGATAGTTAATATGATAAACTTTATCTGTGGTTAATCTGCATGGACACTTGAGGAGAACTGAGCAAAAAATATCACAGAAAAATGAACCCTAGAATTGTTTCTTTTTATTATTTAGTTATATAATGCAGTGAAATTCATGTGCTTTTAAATGTAGCTTAAAGGGGTCATATGGTGCGATTTCAAGTTTTCCTTTCTCTTTGGAGTGTTACAAGCTGTTTGTGAATAGATAAGATCCCAAAAGTTGCAAAGACTAAAGTCTCAAACCCAAAGAGATATTCTTTATAAAAGTTAAGACTCGTCCACGCCGTCCTAAAACACCTCATTTACAACACTGTTCCAGAACAGTTCAACCCAAAATATTCAGATGTGTGCAACGCATTTTACGGAGGATGAGGACTGTTTCCTGGGAGAGTAGCCTACAATGCCAGTGTTCCGGTGAATTCAGTTCCCCTGTTTCCCCTTCGGTGCGCATGCTGACCCTATACACTCTACGATGCTGACAAATAATGCTGACTCACAGCCTGTAAGTACGTTTTCATATTTAAAGAATTTGCCACTGATGATTCAAACGCGAGTTTTGAGCAGTGTAGAGTAGCACTTGTTGTTTATCGTTTCTCCGAACACAAACTGTGTTCTTATACTTAACCAATACTTAACCTGAAAAACTTAGTTTCATAGCTCTCTTTATTCTATTGCATTTATTTTTTGCTGTTGTTTGCAATTTTTTTGTGTTCTTATTTTATTGAACCTTAAACCGCATAAACACATTTCATTACACAAAATACACAAAATAATGTTATTTTTTGCAACATCATATGACCCCTTTAAGTGTCCAAATACGTTTTGGGCCACTGCATATAAAAATAAATAACAATACAAATATAAAAATTCTCTGCAGTAATCGACCAATAGAATAAAGTATTGCATCTTAAAAAGAATTTAAACAAAAGTTTGGAGGGCAAAATCCATTATTACATTTTATTGTCTTTTGGTAGTAGTACAAATTTTGAACTACCTTCGCAAAATCTTTATTTGTGGCAAACTAATTTGTAATGAGGGTTTACACTTTATATTTGAAAGGCTAAACTAAAAAAACTGAGATGAAGAGCAAGTATCCGTCTTTAAACCTTCTCCTCTTGTTGCGAAAACAAATATGTTTTTCACAAAATTGTGAATCTGTTTGGACAAAACAGGGACTAGGTATTGCACCATTAGGCACCAGATTGTTTTTCAACATTTTTATTGACAATGTTTGTTTCAGACACTCTCCTAGCAACTATGAGCAGAAATAATGCCAAATATTACTAGACAGTCTGGTAAAATGCTTTCTGTATGCCACCTTCTGCAGTTTTGCTAATGCTCGTGTAAGTTGTCTGTCAGTGAGTGATTTGTCAGTGACTGTGTTGGTTTGACTGATCCTCTCTCCTTGTTCTGTGATGTTTGTTTCCTGCCTCTTCGAGTCTGAAGAGAAAAGAAAAGACCTGCTGTGTCTCCACAGTTCCTTTGTATCCCTGTATGCAGATAGCAGACTAACATCCCAGTTTTTTCCCTCTTGTAGGCCTGTCAGTTCAATTTCCACCTGCTGAAGGTAGCCTCCTCTCTCTGCCCTGCTCGCCTCTCGTCTGTCTCTATCTGTTCATCTTAGAGTATTAAAATCCCTCCCTCTGATTATTTGAGTGGCTCAGGCTGCTACAAAGAAATCAGATTTACTAACAAAGATGCAATCCAACTTCTCTCAGGTTTCTATTCACTTACACAATTTACACACACTTTCTTGCTCTCTTTCTTTATTGCTCCAGTGAACATCCACTGACATCTGACCTCTGATCAGTGAAAGAGGTGACAAACATGGTGCCATCTGAGCATGAAATATGATTGTTTTATTAATTAATTATTATTATTTCAAAACTATGAATGAATAGTAATGATCAGCAATATATATATATATATATATATATACAGCCATAAAAACTGCAGTTGTTAGTAAATAGCACAGCAGAGCACAGAAGCTAAAGGACAGGCAATGATCTTTTGGCTGTTTGTGATCTGCTTCGGCCTTCTATAGATCATAGAAGGTTTCCTCACACTCTGACCCTGAGCATGCTTCATGTGCATCCTGAACGAATGACAATCTTTTTGTCTAGCACCACAGGATAATGCTGTTCCTGTCACTCACTGAAAAAGGGTTTTGACACTGTTCTTCACTGCACTGTTGACAGTCTCAAGTGTACTACTAGTGTTTGGGTTTGCATGTAGATGTAAAGCTCACTTACATGAGATCTCCAATAGGGGGCAGCACTTGATAACTCTTCTAGATGTGTCTGATGTTTACTGTTTCTCAAAGAGCAACATGCTAATGAAATGACCATTTTCAACCCTTAAATGTGTGCATGTGAGAATAGATACATAACAATGTATTATGTGCTAGATATAGTCAGGAAGTATATTATATGTACATATATTTTACAAAATAGAGTTAAATTTTTGTCTAAAATGTATGTATCGTGTTCATACATGTTATTACACTGTAATTACAATTAATATAACATGTAATTACATCTGTAATTACACTATTTCACATACTATTTAAAATGTGCATCTTAATTTGTACCCCAATGTAGATCCTATTATATTAATGCAAAACATGAAAACGATGTTGTGTCGGTGGCTGTATGGTAATTCTTCATCGTTGAAAAGTCCTTACACATGATGTTTATACACTGTGTTTATTTAGAATACTACCTATAAGATTAACCCTAACCTTAAACTTTTTTATTCTGTAGTTTTACAGAATGGCATGCATGTACACAAGAAATATAGTTAACACTTTAGTATAGGGTCCAATTCTTACTGTTAACTAGTTGCTTATTAGCATGCATATTACTAGCATTTTGTCTGTTTATTAGTGCTTATAAAGCACTATAAATGTCTTATTTTGCATGACCATATTTTAGATCCCTTAATCTGACCTCAACTTAACTACTACCTTACTAACTATTAATTAGCAGCAAATTAGGAATTTATTGAGGCAAAACTCGTACTTAGCTAATAGTGAGAGTTGGTGTGACCATTATGTCTCACTCTATTTTAAAAATAAAGGTTCCAGAAGGGTTTTCAGAGCAATGCAATGAAGAACCATTTTGTGTTTCCCAAAAGACTATTCAGTGAACAGTTCTTAAAAGAAACATTTGAAGAGCGTTTTAATCTGAAGAACCTTTTTTCTGCTAAATAACTTTTTTGTGCAGTGGAAATACTCCATGCATGTTACAGCTTCTTTATGGAGCCATATCATTGTCATAATGAGACCCTAAAATTGCATCTTACTTCAGGTGACAAATCACATAACAGATTCTAGTATGCTATTGTTTTGCCAAAAAATTTAATGTAATCTATGAAAAATAAACCTTACCTTACATTTTAGCCTTTGATCTTTGCACAATGTTCATGATACACTGGTTCAATTTGGTTTCCAGCAAATGAGACACTAGTGTTTTTTTTTATTATTATTATTTAATTTTCTAAGCCCTGCTGTATAAGATTGGATCTGCTGTTTAAGAAGTCTCTTAAGAAAGCTCTTCATGTTTAATAATTGAGCATGGTAAATCTAAAACCAACCACATGATGGCTCCCTTCATACAGTAGGTTTAACAGATGCTTTTATTCAGAGTGGTTTACAAATGAGCAATACAACACAAAAGATTGATGCTAAAGGGACAGTAACATGAGAATGGCTTAGAAAATACCAGCTAGAAGCAAATTGTTTGGGAGTGTTATAACAGCTTGTTGAGAAGAGCTTCTGTGTTAGTATCAGAACCAGTGACTGTTCTCTGCAAGTATCTTTACATTGAATGTGATGTGAGCAGCCACTGGCATGTCCATTCGGGATCTCCACACCAGCACAGTAAACTTAGAGTAAGAGAAACTGAGAAATCCTAATAATAATAATAATAAAAAAAACATGCATCACAGCACTGATTCAATTAATAATGCAGCTGCAAATCAGTCATATAGTTGTGTAATATCTCAGTATTTTTCCGTCATGGTTTCTGTACAGTCAGAGAACACACAGTGATGGTGTTCCTCTTATCTCAGATTGGGCCCTTCTGTTAAATGGAGGTCTTTTCCATTACAAAAATGTGATATTTCATTAGGATTTTAAACATTCTATGACATATAATGTCTTAGTGCTAAAATGTTGCATTGTGCCAGTTCACATTAAATGTATTAAATATTAAAACACCATCAGAATTGCAAGATTGACAGCATGATTTTATAGATTATGGAAGAATAGGGGGTTTATTAGAAGAAAAAAATATTGCTATTTTTGCAAATGTCACAAAATCATGGTAACAAGGCTAATATTTTTAAAACCTTTTTTTTCTGAGAGAAGAGGATGCAGAAGGGGATAGGGCTAGATGGAGGCAAATGATTCGCTGTGGCGACCCCTGAAGGGGACAGCCGAAAGGAAAAGAAGAAGATTATTTATCAAAATGGGTATATTTGTAAAAAAAAAAAATTGCTTTGAAAATATAAGAATACTGGTAACACTTTACCTAAACTTACCAATTGCCTTATTAACTATTAATAAACAGCAAATTAGGAGTTTTTAAGGGGGTTATGTTAATAGCAAGAATTGGACCTTGAAATAAAGTGTGACCAGAATACCTATAATAACAGAAAAAGTGTCAGTTAATTGTTAAAGTCATTTTGGTAACACTTTAGAATAGGGAACACTTATTACCTATTAACTACGACTTTTCCCTCAATAAATTCCTAATTTGCTGCTTATTAATAGTTAGTAAGGTTGTTGTTAAGTTTAGGTATTGGGTAGGATTAGGGTTGTAGAATAAGGTCATGTAGAATAAGGCATTAATATGCGCTTAATTATTACTAATAAATGGCTAATATTCTAGTAATATGCATGCTAATAAGCAACTAGTTAAGAGACCCTAAAATAAAGTGTTACCTTCATTTTTTACACATACAGTATGTTAATAAGGGCACGCATTTTGTAGAATGAGCATTGCACATTGAGAATAGTGTGGTGTAGTCTTTCACAACTGACCACAGCGGGCAGCTAGTTAGCAGATAGGAAAAAATAAAAAAATATATAGAGTGCATTTAATGCCCTAGATGCTGTCTGTGGGTTTTTACACCAAAACAACAGGATGGAGTAGACTGTTATAGTAGAAAGCAAGTGAGAGTGCAGTATACAGCGAGAGTGTGTGAAAGATGTTGGAGGTGTAATTGTGGGGTTTGAAGGAGGAGCTCCACTGGATATGAACGCCACAAACAGAGCAACATCATGCTTCACTTAAAGACTCCATACTGTTAATAGTGCTATACTTCATGCTTCCAGTTATCAGACCTTCTCAAAAATCTGACAGTCTGTGCAGGAGGCTCGTCATTTTCTTTGCCAGATGAAAACGCTATACATTAATTTTGAGGCTGATATTTGTGAAGGACACAATGCAAGTAGACTTTACATAATTTGGAAGATGGCATGCTTGTCAACCATGAGTCGGGTTTATTTAGCACGCTGCAACCTAGAGGGGTGTTCACACTGACAGCGATTTGGAGTGATCGGTCTCATACATTTTTATTGAGTTAGGCGTTAAGGTGACATGAACGACAGCAACCGTAGGCAATGCAACAAAACGGAGCAGAGTTTAACTGTAGGGCACCTTCACACTAGAGAAAGAAAACAGTCAGGTCAATCTGAAATCAAGCATGTAAATACAGTCAATTGCATTTTGTGAAATCACCTTCTGTTTTGAAAAAATAAGTTCGGTCACACTTTAGTTTAGGGACCAATTCTCACTATTAACTATTAACTTCCTTTTACCTCAGTAAACTCCTAATTGGCTGCAAGGTAGTTGTTAAGTTTAGGTATGGGGTAGGATTAAGGAATTTAAAATATGGTCGTGTAGAATAAGGCATTAATATGTGCTTCAGGAGTACTAATAATAAACAGCCAATATGCTCGTAATATGCATGCTGAGAATTAGTCCCTAAACTAAAGTGTTACCATAAGTTCCAACAAAAATATGTTTAATATGTTTTTTTCCCCTTTACATCCCTGTGCCGCACCATCAAAACTAAAATCAGTGGATTCACTGTGTAAAGCCTAGTGAACAGGCTGTATGGTCCTATATGGTGAAATTGGGTGACTCACACGCCGCCTGATGCAGTTGGACACAGCAGTCGAGTAGCAATGCCACTGCAACTGACAGTGACTGGGTGACCATCAGCGACTGAATCACAGTTAGTGTGAATGGACTTTAAATGAACCCAGACATTAAAGCCAAGCACACTCTAGGTCACCATGATATACTTTACAGTATACAGAACAGACTTTGAAAAGGGTATGCATGGGAGCTAATTGGAAGGATGAGCCTGGAGGTTGTGTTCTTGTTCAGTTGGCCTGAAGATCTCTCTCCAGCAGCTGTGGACGGCTCTCAAGCCCAGCACACATTTTTCTGCATGTCCTGTCATTTTCACACAGGCCTGACCATGTTACAGCATGTTACTAAGAAGTGCCATATTGTGTAGTTGAGCACGCAACAGAGTTTTAATTGCCAGACATGCGTTTGAGTGCTGTGGAAGCTCATGTGTGTATTTGGGCATGTATTGGTTATTGATCACTCTCCATCACTCTTGTAGAAAGCCAGGCTCGGTCCTGGGAAGAAAGTCATCACTCCCTCTGATCACCGACGCTTCAGTTTACCATCCGGAAACATGAACAGAGTTCAACTCAATGACTTCCATTTTCTGGCTCTTCTGGGCAAAGGCAGTTTTGGGAAGGTCAGTGCTCCTGTCATGTCTCAAACAAATGCTTACATGTCTTTTGAAGATAAATCTCACAAAAAGCAAGCTACTAGATCTTCCTCAGAACAAATACAGAGTTCTGGCATGAAACTCTAGATGGCGCAGTCCAATAGGTCTAACTCAATCTGACCTGATGACATCATTATCACATGGCACAGCTGATTGGTTCTCTCCTGTATCAATAGCCAATGAGCTCGCTGCTCAACGTTCAAATATATGACTAGTGCTTGCCGTAGCAGTTGCAGCTTGCCTCGGTACTTGCTCTGCCGCAGCAGCAGCAGCATAGCAGATCTATTCCACCAAGACCAAATACATTAACATTGTCATGTACATTACCATGCCAATCCTGCATGGAGAACATTTTCTCCCTCACACGAAACGTACGATTGCACTGATTCCTATTGGAGTGACTCAAATTACACCAAGCAACAGTAAATGTGACCGCACCTTAAGAAAGCATATGCCAAATGACTTACTAACCCACACCATGAGTTTCCACTCAGTGTGTGTTTGTTTTCAACATAGGTAATGTTGGCAGAGAGGAAGTCCACTGAGGAGCTGTACGCCATTAAAATCCTGAAGAAGGACGTGGTGATCCAGGATGATGATGTGGAGTGCACAATGGTGGAGAAGAGAGTGCTGGCCCAGAGAGATAAGCCACCTTTCCTCACCCAGCTGCACTCCTGCTTCCAGACTGTGGTGAGAAATGCATCTCTTTATATCTGTTGTCTTTTTGTCTTTTGGGGGCGTTTCGGTTGCCAGTAGCTGTCACAATATCAGTAGATACAGAGAAGTATTTGTCTCGCCCACATTCCAAATTGTATGACGTTTGGTTAAATCCTAATCTTTCAGTATATTTCATCAGTATATATACATTACCAGTATATTTGCCCGGTAGCTCATATATGGCGTTGCACTTGTGAGGTGAAGCGCTCCGGTACAAATCTGTTATATTGACTATAGTTCCGTGATCATTTTATCCTGCTTTTAATATTGTTTTTGTCCTCTTTGGAGTTTGACATTCACTTTCATTGTGGAAAAGAGCTGCATGAAGAAGAAATTCTCATTCTCTTTCATAGAAAAATGTACACAAACAACTGATGTACGTAGTAGTTCAGGGTTTTGTAAGTGTGAGACAGGGGAAGCTCCTCCAGGAGTCACAGCAGGCCGCTCTCAGTAATGGGCATCCTGCTGATGAATAATGCAACAGATCCCAGCATGCCCTCACTAAATATTCATGAGCTGCACGCAGACAGCAAACCAGCCATCATGTCCACTCGCATTTCACTCCAAACACCTTAACTCCCTCTGGGATGGTCACGATGCCTCTTCAACATAACTGGTGACTAACTGGTTGATTCAGTACTGCATACAGGGACTTGCTTGTTTATTTTCTGCAGCTGTACTATTTATCTTGTGTCTTTTGTTAGGATCGTCTGTACTTTGTAATGGAGTACATTAACGGTGGAGACCTGATGTATCACATCCAGCAAGTGGGCAAGTTTAAGGAGCCACAAGCCGTGTAAGACATGACTCACTTCTTACTGTCAATCAAAAACACACGAGTACAGACTTTTGATGAACACATTAGTCAAGCAAAACAAATAGCTCTAGATGTGACTGAACATGCTGGTTTGTCTACACAGTGTGTTTGTGGGACTATGTTCGCACTGGAACACCGGCTTAATGCATGCTATACTGTGAAAAGTGGTAACCTGTTCATATTTCTTTCCAACACCAACACATTCCAACTTAAAATGCTGCCAAATGTGCTGTAATCCTTAATGAAGATTCTTTAAATCAGAATACATTTAAAAGCATTACAAATACTACCATGTTTATTAAACAGTTTTAAATTGTAAATGTTTTTGAATTACTGCACACTAATGAGAATTTGTGCAGGAATGTATGCAAAAACACATACAGTATAAAAATGTCACAGACGAAAAGCTGTAAACATTTGCTCCATCAACACCCAGTCTTCACACATGAATAAAACTGCAAATAAGGATACATATGAGGGCCTGTGTTCACGAAGAGCTGCTCCTGAAATAGAGTTGTTCATGTTGTTATTCTAATACAGTATATGCATGTGTGAGCAGCAAATGTCTGAGCTCACAACTTTTCACCTTGTCAACAGAGGCTAGAAAATTTCTGCTGGAACAATCAATGCAAGTTTATTTCTTTTGCTTCTTGTAAGGGCTGGGATGCCAGTCTGAGAAATACAAAACAAATGTGTCCTTTCTTTACATGTTAATGAATGCGTGATGTTGACTAATCTGCACTGTGTTGTGTTGACAGATTCTATGCAGCAGAGATTGCTGTCGGATAACAAAACAGTAGCTGATTCAGAAGCGCCAGATTGTCATAGCAAAGTCAGAATTACCTCCTCTCCTAGGTTCACGAAACGGTCGTCCATAGAATGCATTGCTGTTCTGTTGTAAGTGATCTTAAAGATTCCTAAATGCATCTACTTTCGGAAGGCCAAATAAAGTGCTTTTGCTTTCGCCTAGAAACACACAGCGTCTCCCTGACATGGCTGCTTCAACACTAACTGCGGTTACTGAGACCACGCCTTCTTTCTTTGCGTGCACATTTGGGCGGCATTATGCTAATATTTCCACATAGTGAGGTAGATATGTGGGGGCGTGTCTCTTTAGCTCTTATATCTCTTTGGTTTTGAGACTTTAGTCTTTGCAACTTCAGGGATCTTATCTATGCACAATCAGCTTGTAACACTCCAAAGAGAAAGGAAAACTTGAAATCGCATCATATGACCCATTTAAGCCAGAATTTGAATTTTACTATGGTAAAATAAATGTTCAGCGATATCTTCAAAAGATTTTTGAATTTTGGCGCACTTTTTTTTCTATATAATGTTTATATGGTAACTAGTAAATACTGTAAATTTTGTTATGCTAGCATATGTGGAAATATTCAAACCACGTGTGTTACAACTATAACCCTGTGTTACCTTGTGCCCCGCGCTCCCCTACCCTCCCAGGTCTTATTTGCAACAGCTAACATCCATTCTAGAGAAATGCTTCCTGAATATGATGAAAATTATAGACATCAAGAGGTGTGAAAAACACATTTGTGTGAAAATAGAAAAATAATTACTACTTTGTCCAATTTTGTCTAAAATTGCCCAATCAATTGTTCTCTTGAATAACAGTAGCAACTAGTAATATAAAATAATGAACCATAATGCTTTAATGAACTGTAATTCACTAAAATAGTCTATTTCTAAGACTTTCGGAGTGTTTAAAAGCAAATGTTTTCTCAAGTTTGATTTGATTTTGTTAAAGCTTTTACCCAAATTCTTTAGCAAAATAGACCTTAAGCTGTTTTAAACTGTCAGCTTCCAGCTGTTATGTGAAATAGCTAACATATCCATACTCTAGAGGAATGCTACCTGAACGAGATGAAAATGATAGACGTGTACAGAAGATGTGTACAGAACACTGTCATTGAAAACACATATTGCTTGTTGTAAACAACATTACTCAGGGTTTAGCAGGTCCGAAACACCCATGAAATGCAGTATAATCTTCCTGTCCAGAGAATGAGTCACTCTCTGAGGAGAAGGGGGCTGTAAGAAAGACTGTTTATGTGCAGCGCTGTCTACATTCAGCTCCTCACTCGCCGTTCCCATCCCTGCAGGGCTGCAGCGTTCAGCTCGCATTAATCATGCTCTTTGATGATGAAGGCTGAGGTCGCCCTGACCTCGCTTATACTGTCCACTCGCACGCGGCCATACGCACCCACAGCTAAAGACCACACTATTAACTGTGAACTGTCTGCCGGGTGAAACGAGGGAAGGCAGATACACAGCCTCTGCCATGAACATTAGTTATCTGCGGTGAATTTCATACACCAGGTTTGTGCATTTTGTCCTCAGAGATCTGAAGTTGGATAACGTGATGTTGGACTCCGAGGGCCACATCAAGATTGCAGACTTCGGCATGTGTAAGGAACACATGTATGAGGGCATGACGACACGCACCTTCTGTGGAACGCCGGATTACATCGCCCCGGAGGTGAGGGACGACCAAGACTGCATAAAAAAAACATTTATTCACTCATAATACCACCCCAAACCTGTATGACTTTATTTCTTCTGTGGAATACAAAAGGAGATTTATAAGGTATAAGGAAAGTAGTGAGGAGGGAGATTGTCAAACTCCAGGTTAAGAGAGAGTGATAACTAATTTGAACTGAAATCGAATGACCCGGACTGCCTCTGTCATATTCACTGCATGTAGGACACGACCTCAGGCCTTAAAGTCCTCACCCTTGCTGACCTCTCAACAGAGCAGGCTCCAGCGCAGCACTGATGAGGGGGTGGCTGAGGTGACGAAAGGGGGCGATGACGTAGCACAAAGTAAAAAAATAAAATAAAAATTGTAGCCCATTCGCGTATTTGTCGGACCGTAAACAAACCTGCCTGCTAACGTTACTATTAGAATACTGGGTTCACACAGAGTCGCGAGGCAGGTCAGTGGAAGGTTTTTTTGTTTGTTTGTTTTTTAACCCCAACGTCTAGAGACGTGTTTTTAGAAGCTGCATTTCTTTGAACTTGAGCGCCGTGTTTTAGAATGATGTATTATGCGCGACAAGCTGCTATAAAGACCTGAGACGAGCACAGCATTCAAACACAAATTCAAAGACGTCTGTAGCGCATTTAGTTTGAAATACAATGGAAAAGAACCGCAGTGGAATGAAAAATGCATTCTGAGTGAATGACCCTACAAAAATGTACTTTGCAAATACAGATGGCAGAGTCGGCTAGCTATTGAATAAAACAAAATCGCATAGGCAACAAATTCGAAAATCTGACTTCCAGGAAATAATATGTCTTAGTTTTACCACAAATACAGACAAGTGATACCACCCCAACCACCAGAAATACTTAATTGTGTCTGCTTTACAATGAAACACAAGCTTATTGCGACCGATTCCCTGACAACATAACACATTCATTGCGACCCATTTAACAGATGCATCATTTTAAGTTAGAACAACTTGAACAGCAACAAACAATAACAATACAGCGAAATAATCAACTAACTACGACCATCTAGCTCTCTATTAAACATTAAAGAATTATTTCATCATATCTTTAGCTCAGTGTGCTGCATTCTTAGTTGAACCACTTGCGCGGAAAGTTTGTGTCAGATGTAACAATTAAAATGCGACTTTGTGAAACGGACTGTCCTAAATTGTTGCTATAGTAGCATCATATTAATGCTGGAAAGCCTATGCATTTTGGTTTATTTGAATAAACCATTATATTTCATAAATAAAATCTATTTTCACACTCATCTTGAGTGAGGGTGCGGGATAGTTCGAGTGAGGACTATCCCGCCCCCTCCCCCCCGCCTCTCAACCAGACTCACACAACCTTATAACTCATATAACATTAGACAACCCAGGCTCTTTGTAAAAACGTGCCTGTGGCGATATCTCCGCAAAATGATATTTTATTGCTTCTTTTCACAGCACTTTCAAAATGAAATGTTCAGGAAGTTGCACTAAAAGTGCATTTAGTTTTATCTAAAACAGATTAACATGAATCTGGCAACGTTTTATTACATTTATAATGGCAGTTCAGAAATGAAATGACCAGTGAGTAGCGTGTAAAGGTTAACGTACCACCTACCCTAAACCCTACCGATAGTGTAAAAGAAAACGACATGAACATGCATTTGCTAAAGTAATCATGTAATTTGAGCTTGTTTCTTCAAATCTTTGAGCTCTTTTATCATGGCTCATGTTTCATGGGACTTGTACCCGAGTGCAAGTGCAT
Organism: Sinocyclocheilus rhinocerous; assembly: GCF_001515625.1. Taxonomy (NCBI): domain Eukaryota; kingdom Metazoa; phylum Chordata; class Actinopteri; order Cypriniformes; family Cyprinidae; genus Sinocyclocheilus; species Sinocyclocheilus rhinocerous. Next base: position 380,557 of record NW_015649569.1, on the reverse strand, counting down.
TGTGTACCAGGTGAGCTACTGAGCAAGTTTAATACATCAGAAAAGCCATCCATATGGAGCTGGTTATGTGATGCAAACATCAATATGTATTAGTTTACAAACCATGCGCTATGATAAAAGAGTTTCAAAGTCATTA
>NW_015649569.1:368152-380313 GCF_001515625.1 Sinocyclocheilus rhinocerous | reverse complement strand
TTTAGATTTTTTATCTGTTGGTATTTGATAGAATCCACGATGCCATGCATCTGAACAAGATGCCCAGGACCAGAAAAACAGGCCAATAACGTTAAAGATACAGCAGTATATTTAACCATGGGCATGGGGTACTTTTTTCCCTGTTTGTACTAAGCCCATCTGGTGGGTTTGCTGCCAGAAAGCTCTTTTTTTTGTTTCATCTGACCATAGAAGCCAGTGCCTTTTGAAGTTCCAGTCGTGCCTGACAACTGAATACGCTGGAGTTTGTTTTTGGATGAGCGAGGATAATTTTTCTTGAAACCCATCCCAAACAACATGTGGCTGTTTGATATTTTTTTAGGCTTTCTTTCCCCAAGACTCAACTAATCTCTGCAATTCTCCAGCTGTGATCCTTGGAGAGTCTTTGGCCCCTCAAACTCTCCTCCTCACTGTGGATTAGGACGATATAGACACACGTCCTCTGTAACATCTCTAGTTGATTGGAATATCTTAGTTATTGCCCTGATGGTGGAAATGGGGATTTTCAATGCTTCAGCTCTTTTCTTACAACCACTTTCTATTTTGTGAAAATTTCATTCTTCTAGTCACCCTGGTGTGCTAAAAATTTAAATATGAATGGGAATATACTTCAGAGATATTTTACTCATAAGAATGTCTAGGGGTGCCAATAATTGTGGCCATCATGCATTGAAAAAAAAAAACAATTATTCCATCATGAGATTTTCTCCCCAATTGTTTTACTTCAATGATAGGTTAGAATTTTCTGATTTTTTTGAATGAAAGATCAAAAGGATAAGCAATGCAGATTTTTTTTCCACAGCTGCATTTGCTCAGATTTACCAAGGGTGCCAATATTAGTGGAGGGCACTGTAAGTCTTTATTAAACAATAATGTGGCACTGTAATTGTACATACAATACAGCCCATTTTTCTACACATGCCTTTGAATTTTATAATTCTTATGTGAAACCAGCCCATTTTGTCAGATTCAAAAACTGCCCATTTTTAAAAAATAAATATGGTTTAATAAATATTTTAAATAATTAAACGTTTATATAAACATGGAATATATTGTAGATTTGAATTGTTTATTAAAAATTAAATACTTAATAAAACTAATTTCACTAGTTATTTTTTTTATTTAATTGCCTTTAATTCATTATAGAATTCTTTACTATTTCCTAACTGCCTTTCCGATAAGTTGTGTCAAATTGAATAGTTTGTCATGTTAGTCAGTCTGAAATCACCCTTTTAATTTATGTTTAATTTTAATCAGTATCTAATTACTTTGCAATCTATAATAAATAATGAATAAAGAGTTCATTTATTTTTTTCATATGTATTTAAGCATAAAAGTTTTAGCTAATAGCCACATTTTAATTTGCTCTCTTTGCAAAGCCCACAGTGATATTGACCTGTAGATTAGCGCTGTGACATTTCCAGTGAAGCATGTGGCAGCTTGATGTCTTGTGTATGTGTGTGAGCATGTGTGTGAGCGTGTGTGTGTGAGGGGGGATCAAGCTGCAGAGCAGTGTGGGTTGCAGGAACGTCATGCGTTATGACACAAAAGGAGATGCACTGTGTGAAAAGCATATTGTAGGTGGGAAGAGAGAAAGCAAACATAAACATGATGTATTCCTGGCAGGATCCTCATATCTCATAGATAGCTTTTAAAACGAACGAGGCGGATTGGTTCTCAGGACAGGATTGGGTGCTTTGATACAGAATGTGTGTGTGTGTGTGTGTGTGTAGGATTTGAGGAAACTTTGATCTCTTTATATTGCACATAGCTTGCAGATTGCTTATGACTCTTTGAGTCCTTCCTTTCAAGTGTCGTTTTGAAGTCTTCAGCTCATGTGTCATGACAGCTCCCTGCTTCATCTAATTCCTCACTTATTGATCTCCTCATGTCTGATCAGTGACCCATATAATCATTTAAAGAGTCTAGAAAACATTCAGTGCCAGCCATGATTTATATAAAACCAGCAATTACATGCATTTATTTAACTCGCACAACAAAGGAAAAGCTCTAAATACAATCATAGAAATGTAGAATAATTATAATGGTTGCAGACAACACACACACTGCTAAAAATGCTGCCCTCCCACCAGTGTGTCTTCAGAGCCTTGAGTGTATTCTGAATCTAAAGAAGGTCAGCGTGACTCCATCATCTCAGCTTCTCCATTAGAAACTCCAGCACGTCCGTGTCCTGACACAATCATTTATTCATCCATAAGCAGCCCTTCCACCTCTTCATCTGTCCTGACTTTATTCAAACCCTCCAGTCCCCAGCCAATCACACACCAGCCCCCGTCTTTATATTACTGCAGATGGGATGTTATTTTTAGAAACACAGTGAAGTTTGTATTTTTACACATACAGTTCTCTAGATGACTGATCTGAGCAGCAGATGTTTGGTTCTTTACACTTCAAACTTACCATAGCGCAGTGACAATGTCATATGGTCGATGAATATCAAAAATGTACCGTGGTGTTTATGGGATACTTCAAGGAGTCCAAAAACCATAGTGTTGGCTTCCAGATTTACACTGTCATAGGAAATGAGGCAATCTTTAATGTTCCTCCTGTCTTTAGACAAATGCTAATGAAGACATGATCAGATATATTGACCTTCCTGGTTCTAAAGGCAATTGTAACCCCATGAATAGATCAATAGTTTAAATTTGCTCTGGAAAACAGGTACTGGAAGAAGACTTAATCAACAGCTACGCTCATCTGCACGCTTTCTGCCATTTTACTGACAGTGGAAAGTCGAGAGATGACATGAAAATGATGTGAAAAAGAGGGGAAATTGACATGAGACAGATTTAAACTTGCTTGCATGAGAATCGCAGCTCAGTATGTTGGAACAAGTGACATTTTGTCATAGCAGTGTTGCATAACGATAATAAAACACAGATTACATCCTGGTCTTATGCGCACAAATCTGAGCAAACGAAACAGAAAAATACCTGCCCACATAAAGGAAAAAGGCTCTTATACTGTAGTCACAGTCATGAAGCGAGATCCACTACTTTCTCTAATTGGAGTGATATATTGACTCACTTACCATGTTTTTTGGTGAGCTGATGTACTTGACACATGTACTACATAATATAATAAAAATATTTTCTTGTCTTCCTATTATGCTGTAGAAAAGATCCAGGTGATTTCACTTCCTATGTGTCTCTATTTTATAAAATGTTTCTTTTTTTTTCATCATCAAGGGAAATCATGCAGTAACAGGTTTGCAAACAATATGATATCAGTCATATTATGTTTGGTAAGTTGTGGTAATTATAATAAGTTAAGCATTAGACTAAAAAATGCTCACTGTATATATGTATTCATTTTGTCAAAATCATCGTTTTAGGATTTCAGTTGTTAGATATAGTCAATCGAGTCCAAAATTGTATAGATATTTGGTGTGTTTAAAGCTAAATTTCATGCTATACTAATTTTACAGTAGGTAACATATCTAATAGCTCTCTCTTGAAAGAATTTGGCATGTGTGACTTCATTGCTTTCATAGAAAGAAACGGGGCACCAATTTGTGCCTTATTTGTGGAAAGTGGCACAACTGTGCAGTCCATGAAGAGGAAGAAAGTTCAAAATGTGACATGAAACATGCACTCTCTATGCTTAACAAAGCTCTTATTAACTAAAAATGCTCACTGTATATATGTATTCATTTTGTCAAAATCATCGTTTTAGGATTTCAGTTGTTAGATATAGTCAATCGAGTCCAAAATTGTATAGATATTTGGTGTGTTTAAAGCTACATTTCATGCTATACTAATTTTACAATAGGTAACATATCTAATAGCTCTCTCTTGAAAGAATTTGGCATGTGTGACTTCATTGCTTTCATAGAAAGAAACGGGGCACCAATTTGTGCCCTATTTGTGGAAAGTGGCACAACTGTGCAGTCCATGAAGAGGAAGAAAGTTCAAAATGTGACATGAAACATGCACTCTCTATGCTTAACAAAGCTCTTATTAACTACCCCTGTGATTATACACACTCATTGGTGTGTGTGTGCTGAATATGTGGGTGTAAATGGACTAGCGAGGGGAAAAAAGCAATTATTACAGCAAATGGTTAAAAATAGCAGAGCGCCAGCCAGCAACCCCTTGAGCAGTAATGAAATGTGCATTGTGCTCTTGACAAATTAATGGAGATTGAATAGAGTTTCCCAAAGAGCTCATGAGAGTTGAATGAATGACTGGACAGAAAATGATGCACATGTTCATTTCCTCTTCCTCCAGATAATCGCCTATCAGCCGTACGGGAAATCAGTGGACTGGTGGGCGTACGGTGTGCTCCTCTACGAGATGCTGGCTGGGCAGGTAGGTGGACGTGCGCAAAAAGTTCTTGTGAATCATTTAGTATTCTCTATAGTACTCAAATGAGTCAGACACCGGGACTTTTTAGAGCCGCTTTGAATAACTGTGATTGCAGCCCTGCTGTGATCAGCGAAAGCCACAGCAAATGACTTGCAGCAAAACATGCTGTCTCCGAGCAACAGTGCACAGAGAGGATTGAGATTTTGGTTTGCACAAGGTGCTTCTGACGGAACAAGAATTTGTATGCATTTTTATGGTGCATTTATGTATTTTTTAATCTCCTGGGTTCAATACAATTTGATTTCTGTGGGCAGTATTTGAGACACACTGTCAGAAAAAAAATGTACCTTTAGGGGTACAGCAGCTTGTCTGTAACATATTTACCCCTAAAGGGTTCTTAATACTACCAGTACATATTACTACCTTAATGGCACATGTTACTACTCTAAGGTGCCAATATGCACCCTTCAGGGGTAAAGAAGGTACGAAGGTGTCCCTTTGAGGGTACTGCCCCAGTGACAAGCTGTTGTACCCCTAAAGGTACAATTTTTGCACATTTTTTTTTTCTGACAGTGCATGATGTTGATAGAAAACCCATCCCATCTTCATTTATATAATTATTATTCATTCATTTAATTAATTAATGTAATTACAATGTTCCAAACATATTTCTAAATTAACTTAATAAAGAAACAACAAGAAATATGACCACTTTGCCATTAAAAACCAAAACTGAACTATTTTAATAGCTGTGTAATGGGGAAGAGAGCGAGAAAAGACACGGGATCCAGTCGGACTCGGTCCGAGAATTCTCATAAAGCTGTTGGACAAGGGCCGGGCCCGTGCAGGGCTCTATTCGTTCCTTCGTTGCCCCCAAACTGCCCGGGCCCATATGCACCTGCATACCCAGACGCTACGCCACTGATCTTATTTGTTCTTATCTGTTCATAAAAGTTTTATGTTTAATATAGGCTAAGCGACTTAGTCATTGTAGCATTGTTGATGTTGTGTGTGTTTTTCATTAAGAGTAATATTGAATCAACCTTAAGAATTAATTTTGTTTCAAGAATAGGAAAGACCTAACGTTAAAGATCAAAATAAGCGCTACAGATGTGAGAATGCGAGATTAGTTGCTGCTGAGGTAGACGCTCTCGCTCTTTCTCTGCAGTCTGTAGAAATTGTTGTTAATTCTTAATTTGGATACGGCAGAGACATGTTACAGGTTATAATATAATCCAAAAATCATGGCAACAAATGATTTTTTAAGTCAGTTTAATACGTTTAATCAGTTGAAACGACTTTCACAGTCAATTTGAATCAACTTAACTCATATTTAACCGTTGCTTCTTGTCATTGTAGGCTTAGGCTACTTTTTTCAATGAATTTTAATGAATATACTAATTAATAAAATTAATATTATTTATTTTGTATTACATATTGTTCATTCATTTATTTTTAACACCGCACCCCCAGCACCCCCATTTTTTCGTGGGCTACACTCCAGGGGGTGCTGCAGCACCCCCAGCACCCCTACTTCCCGCGGTAATGTGTGTGTGTATTTATATATACATAATACATATACACAGTACACACACATATATTATGTAAACAAAAACTTTTATTTTGGATGCGATTAATCGCGATTAATCGATTGACAGCACTTTTAAATAAAATTATTAATCAAAGTAGGCATTTACTGAGGCAAAAGTCATAGTTAGTAGTTAGTCAATAATGAGAATTGGTCCTCAAACTAAAGTGTGATCAATATATTTTGTATAATATCTTATATTTTATTATCTTATTTCACTTTTATAATGTAGCAGTGGTACTCTGCAAAAACACCAAAAAATGTTTGTACTTGCAGCACTGGTTTTATACACAAATACTCACAGACATTTAATTCACATGCGTTGACGTAATAAACTGCGTTATTTGTGCATTTCGGAATATTCTCTGTTGAGTTCAGTGAGGTTCATTTATACAGAGTGCAGCCCAGGCCTCAGTGTGAAACACACTTCCTGTGTCGTCAATACTTTCCGCCAGAACGGTTACCAAGGTTACGTCATTTACATCTCGGCTTTCTCCCGCTGACTCCCGGGTCCAATTACCCAACAGAAGAATCTTGTTATACACTTCATGTGTTTCCCTTTGGATGATTTTGTCTTGGACACCTCCATCCTGGAATGATTCCTGCGTATGTAATATATCATCCCACTGCTCTGAGGATACAGTGTTTAAAAAAAAAAGTGAAAAGTGTAAAATGACTCAGGAATCATGACAGAAATGTGTATAGCTCCTTTTTAGAAACTCTGAAGTATTGAGTATACAGTGGGTGGCTGCTAATAACTGTCTGCTAGTAATTTTTTTCATTCTCTCTTTTTTAAAGAAATTAATACCTTTATTTAGCAAGGATGTGTTAAATTGATGAAAAGTAATATAGAAATATTTTTTTAACAAAGTCTTTACTATTTTAAATAAATGCTGTTTTTTTGTTTTGTTTTTTTTTTTAGTTTTTATTCCTCAAAGAAACCTAAAGAAAGTATCACAGGTCCGAGAAAAAACAAATATATTAAGCAGCAAAACTGCTTTCAGCATTGATAATAAATCTGCATATTAGAATGGTTGCTAATGGATCACTTGACACTGAAGACTGGAGTAATCATGGTGAAAATTCAGCTTTGATCATAGGAATAAATTATATTTTTAGTATATTAAAATAGAAAACCATTATGTTAAATTCTAATAATATTTCACAATATTACTGTTTTATTCTGTATTTTTGGTCAAATAAATTCAACCTTGATGAGCAGAAGAGACTTATGATCAAACGTACTGATCACACACTTTTGAACGGCATTGTACATAATTATATTCTATGTATGTTTAATATAAACCAGCATCTGCTCTGTTTCTAACAGCCTCCATTTGATGGCGAGGATGAGGATGAGCTCTTTCAGTCCATAATGGAGCACAATGTGTCTTACCCCAAATCCCTGTCTAAAGAGGCAGTGTCCATCTGTAAAGGGGTGAGTCCCGAGACATCAGCAGGAGCTCCTTTATTCCTCTAAATGTCTGTATGCCGTCGCTCGCTGAATGAGAAACGAATAATGCAGAGGCTGTATTGGAATTAATTTTTCAGCTTGGATTAATAACGGGCGTACTTTAATATTGCTGTCAGCTCAAGTCATGGAAATATTACCCGCTATAATAGCTGAGTGGAAGATAATACAATTTCATTTGTCTTTCCACCATTCTATTTGATTATGTTCCTCGGCGAAACAGAAAAAGATTCATATGATTCATGGTGGTGATATAAATGTCAGTAAAGGCAGTGATGACACTTTATAATAACGGCCCTCCGTGATTACTAATAATTTAGAATAGTTTTAAATGGCATTGAACTTTAAATAATATGAATGTATATTAGATGATTTGGGCACCATCTAATTTGTCTTAATGATTATAAATGAATGTAAATGAGTGTTAATAATGTTAGTTAATGGAAAATGTTTTGTTTCACTTAAGTGATTTCAGTTCAAATTTAGCACAGCCAAATAGGAAAAAAATTTGCACTAGTGTATTTTAGGAGATGGTCCTCACTGCAGAACACAAGATCCAGATCCAACTCCTCCCACCTTACATATACCTAAACCTACCCGTTTCAACCCCTAAACCTACCCAACTCCCAGAGCTCCACCCCTAAACCTACCCATCTCCCAGAGCTCCACCCCTAAACCCACCCATCTCCACCCCTAAACCTAACCATCTCCCAGAGCTCCACCCCTAAACCTACCCATCTCCCAGAGCTCCACCCTAAACCTACCCATCTCCACCCCTAAACCTACCCATCTACCAGAGCTCCACCCCTAAACCTACCCATCTCCCAGAGCTCCACCCTAAACCTACCCATCTCCCAGAGCTCCACCCCTAAACCTATCCATCTCCCAGAGCTCCACCCCTAAACCTATCCATCTCCACCCCCTAGATGTGGATCCAACCACGCCCCCTGAATCTTGTGTTCTGCAGTGAGGGGCTACAGTATTTTAGTGGTTTCTATAAAATTAAAAATAAATTATTTATATACATATTTTATGCTTCAGATTTAGCCTACCTAGCCAGATGCTCCTTCATGATTAAATCTGAGGTAGATGGGCTGTGGTTTAATAATCTCTCTCTTCTCCTCCACACGCACAGCTGATGACGAAGCATCCATCCAAGCGTCTAGGTTGCGGTCCAGAGGCTGAGCGAGATATAAAGGAGCAAGCTTTCTTCCGCAGAATCGACTGGGAACGGTTGGCCAACAGAGAGATCCAGCCTCCTTTCAAACCCAAAGTGGTGAGTGTGAATATGATGTGTTTGTACGTCTGTGACCTTTGCCAGCGCTGTTGGTGTTGATGACAGCTCGCTCTTTCAGGTCACAGTAGACCACACTGAATGTTGTTTAGTTACTTACATGACCCCTGTTCTTTGATAATAGTTTGATGTGTCATAGCCTCAGCCTCAAATGACCGATCCCTGCTCATCTAATGCATGCTATACACTAAGATGGCTGAAGCTAGTGCATCCACCATTGACTAGCTGCTGCTATGTTACTTCCTAGTGTGGAGCGCTCTGGTTTTTAACAATCAGTGGTGCGTTTTTTTTCTAAAAGCATCATAGTTCCATGATTTTGTGTTTCCCAAAAGCATAGTTTCAATGAACATTTGCAAACAGCTTTGCAGTGTATTATAGTTGATACTACTCAACCTGCGATTAGTTAGAATGGCATTGACTTCGATAGATCATTCTCTTGAGCAAAATAAGCAAACTAACATCCAGTACAATCTGTATCTGTCTATCCAAATATGTACAAATTTAATTCTTCACCTTTTAGTTTATCATGAGAATGTAAACACAGTTTTTGAAGAGTGTGAGGGAAACCACGATTGAAACGTGTCTAAATAAATCAAAACCACATAGAACAAAATAGCAAATTAGTCCTCCAAAATCATGTTTTTATTACAGGTATATGACATTAATTTGGCCTCATTAATGGAATAATAGAAGTTACTACACAAACAGATATGACTAGTTAATTAATTTCTCCAGTGCACTGTATTATGGTAGTTATCTGCGAGTTATGTCACTGTACAGGAAATGCACCCCTGATAAGAAATAAAATTTTTGGTTAAAAGCTACAGAGCTGCTTAAAAGAACCATCAGGCCATCTCTCTGATTGCTGAGATGAGTAAATTATTCTCTTTCTTTCACTAGTTCAGTGCTTGACAGGAAGGTATTGTGAACTTTGGTGAACTGCCTAATGAAATAAAGGGGGGTTGAGAGTCCATGCTGTTGCAACTCATTGGACTGCTTATAGCCTTGAACAGCTAATGAGGACACTGACGCAAGATCAGTCAAAATGAACTGTGTTCACACACCATTTTAGCTTACTCATGCATTTTGATTTACAGAATAACTTGATCTTATGATCAAGGAGGGTGAAAAATAGGTGGATGGAGGGGACGGTTTGAGAAATTACACATTTTCTGGTCATAAGTCAATAGGGAGCCAAGTCACTTCAGAGTAGGTGGATTCCAGAATATCAATACAAACACTTTTTTTAAACATGAAACATGCACAATGTGATCAGGCATGTGCATTAAGAAGTATTTGATTTCATGTTGACTTTAAGAGTTGTAACTCACGAGCAATCGTGAGATGATGAGCTCTTCCTCAGAAGTTCCTCAGAAGAAACTCACTAGTCCAGCCCAGAGAGTTTATACAATACAATACAACACAAAATAGTATTTGATAAGGAATCAAAAGGTCAACAATATATTTTGGGGCAATGCCATGCAACGCTTTAAAAACCATCAACAAAACCTTAAATTCAATTCTAAATTTAACAGGCAACCAGTGTAAATAAACCAAGACTGGGGTAATTCTCTCTCTTCTTTGTGAGAGTCAAAAGTCTGGCAGCAGCATTTTGTACTAATTGAAGACGAGATAATTGACCCTGTGAAATACCTATATATACAGAATTACAGTAATCAATGCACGATGATACAAAAGCATGAATAACAGTCTCCAGGTCTTTAAAAGAGACAATTGATTTCAGTTTAGAAATAATTCTGAGTTGATAAAACGCAGCCTTTACAACACTAGGAACCTGTTTATATAAAACTAAAGCTGAATCCATTATAACACCCAAATTCTTGACATGATCTGAAACTCTTATAGAGGCCAACCTACTTACAGTTTCCTTGGAAGCAGAAGAGGGTCCAAAGACAACACACTCAAATCTTATTAGTATTAAGATGAAGAAAACTGCCTGCCAACCAGGCTCTAATCTCACCTAAACACTGAGCAAGTCCATCAAACAGAAACAGAAAGCTGTGCAGACCTTTTTAATGCATCTGAAAAAGATGTTTTCAGTGAACTGGAGAAGCCAGGAGTGATCATATTGAAAAATGAAGTATCTCTGTAACCCGTTCATCCAGTTTAACCAATCAGTTTTGGTGATTAAGTCCTGCTCCCACACTCTTGGGGCATTTTCATACCTGGCTTGTTTGAAGTATTTGTTTCGGGACCTGGAGCATTTTCTCCCTTTGTTCAGTTCGTGAAGGCATATATGAATATGTCACATTTTGGTATGCTTTGAATGTGAAATAAAACAAGTAAGGGGCTTTCACACCAAAGGAACGATTTCATAGTTCCTATAACTACTGGCAGAAGTACCTGCTCTTTGGCGTGTTCACACTGCAGGAACTGGGACTGATTTTAGTTATAGGAATGCTTTTTGGGGGGAATACATTGGCTCCTACTTCACAGTAGGATCTAAACCAGGACAATAGGAACTACCAGTGACGTAAGTGTATGTTGATTGGCCGAATGCATACCGTATTAAAAAGCTGTTTAAACACACAGTTTACATGCACTCTAAAAACTGCTGGGTTAAAAACAACCCAATTTGGGTTATTTTAGCAACCCAGCGCTGGGTTGTTTTAACCCAACACGTTGCGTTATAATTAGGGGTGCACCGATACTGGCATCGGTATCGGGCCCGATACTGAGCTCCTGTACTCGTACTCGTACTCGTTAAAATGCCCCGATACCAAACGCCGATACCACACAGCATGTGATAAGCGCCATATTCAGACAAAGAAACACCGACAACAGACAGCAGAATGGAGTTATTAGAGATTAAAGATGTCTTTCATGATCTCTTTAGGATAATTGATGTAGTCATGAAGAAGCCCCATCAGCACAGCAAAGGCATGTGACATCTTTTAGATTATCCAGCCTCCTCCTTTAAAACCACTGTTGCATCAGTTTAGGGGAAAGGACATGCTCCTCTTTGACCAGCATTCATCCTGTGAGGGCATGTAATATTGTTTAAATAAATATATTGCTTTCAGAAAGCTACTTCTTTACTGAAACATTAAAACAGACATGACATTCACATACCTCACAAATGTTCATGTACGTGGAAGGCTGCTCTTTAAAGGGTTAGTTCACCAAAAAATGAAAATGTGTTGTTCCAAACCCATACAAACTCTGCAAATTTTTGGAACACAAATAAATATATTTAATATTCTCTTAATTTTTGTCCTCCATTGCAAGTCTGGGGGACCAGTATTTTCTTCTGAACATTAACAAAAAATGATGAGAGAAAATTAAAAATATCTTCATTTGTGTTCAAAAGATAGACAATAGTCTTACTGGTTTGGAATGACATGAGGGCAAGTAACTGATTTTTTTGTGTGAACTATTCCTTTAAGAAAGGAAGACCAAGAATGATGACTCTCCAAATCAGACAACTCCAAAGTTGGTTTC
>NW_015649569.1:359880-368114 GCF_001515625.1 Sinocyclocheilus rhinocerous | reverse complement strand
GAATGATGCTCTCCTATGTCTCTGGCTTTCAACATCTACAAAAACAACAAACATTCTTTAACTCTTAGTAAAAAAAAAAAAATGGATAACATGATGGAATTCTGAAGTTTACTTGCTTTAAACCGTCTTTCCCTCTCTTCTGAAGAAGCTGCGCCTTTGGGTTATGAGTCCGACTCTCTAACCATTAGGCCACGACTTCCCCTTAGGAAACTACATTCAATGTAACCGTGAAAAAAAGATAACAAATTAACATGTAAATATGTTAATAACCCTCTCTTAACACCTCAAAAAATTTTAATATTGTAAAATCTTATGTAAATACCACTCGCACTCGCTTCCATCTGAAGACGCTGAGAAAATGGCGGCTTCTCGCACTGGGGTCGTCCGATGTTAACGTGACGTGCGTGCTCTCTTTCACATCCGCTTTCCCAACCCAGCACCGCTGGGTTATAGATCAAGAACAATTTTCAACCCAAATTCGGTTAAAACAACCCCACGTACTTACCCAGCGGTCTCAACCCAGCATTTGGGTTGAAAAAACAACCCAGCGTTTTTTTTAGTGTATACTTATTCCATGAACATGGATAACAGCGGACCGACGCTGGCACTTGTCTGTCCTCCATCCTCCAGTTGCTGACATTGTTGAGTGCCACACCTAAATGACGTCACTGTAGGCCAGCTTATGTCACTTCAGAGTTCCTACTGGTGCTTTGAATGCGACCAGGAAAATGGCCCTAGGTGAAAATGTCGTTCTCACGGGACTGCCCTGGTGGCTAGTTCTTGCAACAAAGTTCCTATAACTACCCGGTGCGAAATCCCTTATCATAACAATTTAAGTCACTGTTTCGGGACAGTCTACAGGTCTAAAACCACACTTAAGTGGGGCACACACCACAAGATAATCGGGCAGATTTTGGCCCGAATTCTGCCCTTCCAATCATCCTAGGTCCCGATTATCTTGGTGGTTCTACAGATAATCTTATCAGATTTTCTGCTGTGCTGTGGGTTGGGTTAAGAGTGATTGAATATGCTCAGAAGAATGTCTCATTGATCTCAAATCATAAATATCCAACATGTTGAATATTTATATTATCAGAAATCCTGTTGTGTAAGGGGACAAACATGCATGCACTCTGTAGATTGTCACACGGAACGAAACAATTCCCAATCATAAAGCTAGCTGACTGAAGACAGAAGTATTACTCACCTCTAGCTCGTGCTGTAACATGTAAAGTCCACGTTCACGATATCTTCATGACTTCATCCAAACCTATTTCGTTCTTTGGTAAAAAAAAAAAAATCCAAATACCATTATCGTCATTTCTTCTTGCCCATCATCCATTTGAGTCATGCTTTAAGACCGTAACCATGTCTTGAATATTGGGGGAGACCATTATTTATATATTTAAAATGCAGGTGTGTATTAAAACCATTTAATGCACAGATTGTGCTGCGCATACACAGAAACTTCGCTAGTCTACACAGTCAACGCTATAAATTAGCTTCAAGACTGAATCGCTACATTATATCTCTCAGCAACAAGGCGGTAAAATAAGCAATATGCCCCAAGAAGCTGTTGTTTACAGTGAATTTATAACAGCTAAGGGGCGTTGTTAGCTACAACCCCCTTAGCTGTTATAAATTCACTGTAAACCACGGCTTCAAGGGGCTTATTTTTTTTATAAAATGGTTATTCCATATACGTAGTAAGGTTTCACAAAATAAAACAGAGCAAATAAAGTGTAATGATATGAATAAAAACATTCTTCCACCAATGTAGTTCCTCAGAAACAGTTGTGGTTCCAACAAAGTGGTTGCCGAGCAACACACAAATGTAAACAAAGGTGTATGTTTGTAGAGTAATTTACAACAGCTTCGAACTTGTTCGATCTTCGAACTCGCTGTTTTGAAGTAACCAAACTTAGCTTCATTGTTTGTAGAGAGAGACGCACAGACGCAGATCATTCATACACGCAGCTTTAATCTCTCAAAAGGTCATTGGTTATAGCTGTCTGTTATTTAACATTTCTATCGTGAAACAGTTGAATAATATTAAATGATTTGCAACTTGCGTCTTACCTCGCTTTCTTTCAGCGTTAATCTGTTGCTTCACGCTGGAATTCCCGCTCTGCTTCTATGAACAGTAAACCCCGCCTACTTTCATTTGATTGGCCATCTCAGGCCATCTAATAAAGGAATCCACATGATAAAGGCCTGGACTATTTTAAGAGTCTTTTCATGTGTCTGCATCAAAACCACCCACCCTCTGCGCTCATCTTCCCTCACTCTGTGTATATATGTGTGTTTTACGGGTATAACCTGATTCATCTCAACCTGTGCCCACCCATGTTTGTTTGCACAGCCCCCTCAAAGGACCACACAGGTGCTAAAGCTGGGCTACAGTCGTTTCGACCTTTAACACAGCCCTGAATATTCCCCTTCCAGTCATCGTTCTAAAAATCCTCCATTTACTGGACATATGAGCGTACGTGACGTCTGTAACGGAAGTCCTACGTGAATGAATTTTCTCTCAGGCACCACGGCCAGCTTTTCAATTGAATCTAAAAAATAACCCGCCGTCTTTCTTCTCCCCTTCCTTTCACAGTGCGGCAAAGCGGCGGAGAACTTCGACAAATTCTTCACCCGCACGCAGCCCATGCTGACCCCTCCAGACCAACTGGTCATCGCCAACATCGACCAGAGCGAATTCGCTGGATTCTCTTACATAAACCCAGAGTTCATCCACCCATCGTCGCTTCACAGTGTGGTATGAGACGGCCCAATGAAGAAGAGGACCGCCCGTCCAGCTCAAACTAACAACCACATCCATGTTATTTATGAACTCACCAAATCTTTGTAGACAGTTGAATACCCTTTATCTGAACTGAGGTGGGCTGGAGAAGTGGGTTTGATGGCTGAAGGGAATATATCATGAGCATTTTAAGGCACCAAAGACAAATGATTCTTTTATGAGGTTCCATCTCGGTTAGGGTGCTGCTTGGGCAGGCAGTAGACAGAAAGGCAGCTCTCTAGGCTTTTTGAAACAGAGTGATAATGTCCTCACAGTAATGACAGTTCATCTAATGCATGTATGCAGATAGATGTTATGTGCAGGCCCAAAGCCGTATTTTTTTTTGAAGGTGGAGATAATGAACAATCCCTTTTTCCAGTCCTCAGATTCTTTGTGTGTGAAGCATGCTGACATGAAACAGGTTTTTGTGTCCTATTCCTTAAATCCTCTACTGCCATTTCTAATGTTCCTGAATTATATATTTGTAAATCTAAAAAAAAAAATCTTGTTATAGGAGTGCCAAAATATAACTGCATCAAAAGGTTTTTTATATATATGCGTATTGATTTCCTACTAGATCTCTTGGTGGTGTCCCTTATCTTGGGCTGAAACTTGAACCCTTATCGCTCCCCGAGTTTTAGCATGACAACTTCCAATCCCGTCACTGCCTGCTCGCCTGGTTCCTACATATTCAACATATCCACAACTTTTCCTCTCGCTCGAAATGTATGAATTGTGATTCCTCGTTGGTAAAGCGCAGGCCTACGCACCCGCAGAATCCAGATGCAGATTTCCACAGAATTAAATCACCTGTCCTACTCATCCGCTTGCACGTTTGTTTTTATGAAATACTTCAGATAATCGAATGATACTGTTTTATTGAACATATTTTACCCTGTTTACATCCATCCCGTAGATTTTCTGTCATGATCAGCACAAAAAAAGTCTGCAGATTCTGCCTGGGCCCGATAAAGAGTAGCCAATGCAACATTTCAAACCAAACTGAGTCTCTTCTGTTAGAAACGGATATGCTCTTTGATTTAACACCTGCATAGTATGCTAAAGAAAACTACCACTGCTACAATATAAAGAACATGTAACGAGATGAAAACCCTGTCAAAACCATGTCCAGGACATATTTCACCCCAGAAATTCTTCTTTGCTTAAAGAAAAAGACATCATGTTTTAAAACCATTAAGCTTTCTTTATTTTATTTTGTGCATTGTGACATTTTCATGACTGTGTTAAGCACCTTTACTCTAAAAGCTCAATTAATGTACCCTTACTTTAATGTGGAAAAATGTGAAATGAAGATGTACTATTTAATGTACATTAAGTATTTATAAACCATGGTAGTCTTATTACTATAATTGTTCGACATAACGAAAGTCGCCATTGTGAACAAAGAATTACAGACAAAATAAAAACATTAATGTAATTAAAATGTGCCTAACTGTCATAAAAATTATGCCACAATGCAAAAACTCCTAATGGTTTTCATATAAATCATCCCAGTTTATGACTCCCTAATTGCCCAACATGATTTTTTGTCAAATGTTGGAGGGGGGTGGGAGGTCAGTTATGTATAACTTCTAATATAACCCTGTCTTCTGGTCGTGTTTCTGTCCTTTGGTGATCAATACTCTTCGTGTTAAACTACGTGTTCTTATCAAAGGGAGCTTTCCAGTATATATCGGATATTTTTATCTTTTTAGGTCTTAGTTTACGATCATCTTGCATTTCTGCTCTGTGAGTACTTTTACGTAGAGCGCTATGTTTACTGTTACACTAAAGAGACACTATATATACTAGGATTTTTGTAAATACAGAGAAGGCGTACATTATCCTGCAGATTTTATACTAAAAACTGAATGTGCTTTTACTAACCTAGATGGTTTCTATGTTTAGACGATCCAAAAAGACTAGTTTGGCTAATTTGAGATAGCTTTGGTATCTGCAAACCTTTGTTACATGTAATTCTTGTATTTATCCGCTCTGTTTTCTATGCTGATAGTAGATAAGCTGTATGTAGACTGACTGGGCTCTGGGCTCCGACATACTCTATGTGTGTTTGTACTGCAGCTGCTGTGTGCATGTGGGGCAAATCGGCGCATGCAAAACGTTTTGCATGATTCCAGGAATCCGGAGTCCTCATGGAATGATTGTTACATATCTGTCCCACCTCAACTCTCTTCCTTTGTGTTATTGCTTTTGTTCCTGTTAAGTTTCAGTCTGTGGATGAAGATTTAGACCACTGCTGAGCAACTCTTGTCTCAATGATCTGTATGACAACTGGGTAAAGATGGGGAATTCAGTTTTACCACACTTCACACATCATTTAGTGTATTCTAGTAAAAAAAAAAGTACCTCAGAAATGCTGTATTTACACATTAGATTGCTCGGTTTGGGCTCTAGTCTTGTGCCAAGCCCTCGGTGGAAATACTGTAGTTATCAGGTGCACCATTGTTGAATTTCACCACTGATTCATCAGTATGAGCACATTTTTTGATCTGTCATTTTTCAGTAGAAATGTAATAGACCTGATGATTGAAGCCCATGTGTATGGAAGGAAAAACAAGTAGATATTTCAGATGTTTATTTCTTCATTCATTCAGAAGTAAATGGATACGTGACGAACAAGTGGAAATAGAGCCGGTCCTCTTATGAAGTGATTCAGAAAGTTTTCAAGTGGTCGTCTTGCAGGATGCAGGTTAACACAAGTGTCTCACATTGAGAGTATTTGGGAATGTAACGTTCACGTGTTTGATTGTGGTTTTTCTGCATGTGAGGTGGCATTCCAACATTCCCTGGACATTTGAAGAATATGAACATTCCACCCAGCCATTTCTTATTAGAGATTATATCAGGAATTATAAAGATATATTTATTATTATTATTATTATGAAATTATGGATTCCAGGACAGTGTTTTAGTTTGAATAAGTTAAATCACTCATCTTTGTTTTATGTTTTTTTCTTTACAAAATGTTGTCCCTCTGTTCTTTGTGAAGGATAATGTGTACAAATAAATAAATAAACAAAAGTGATAATGTCCATGTTTTATTTCTTCAAAATGAAGACACCAAAGTCAAAAATGTAAGATCATAAAGAATAAAAAAACTCTGATTCCTGTTCCTTAAGGGTTCCATTAACAATACTTTAGTACTTTTAAAGAATAAGCATAGAAAAAATGAAAACAGGGCCAAGTGATAAGATGAGGTTGAATTAAACATTTAAAACAATTATTACAAAAGGTCATTTAACAGAAATGTCTTTGTAAAGGTGGCATGCATGCATTTCAATAATTGGTGATAAAGCGGCAATACCAAAAACTGGTAACTTATTTAATTAATTAATCTTTACAAAACATTACCAACAAAATGCATGATGTGTATATTTAATATTTTAATGTGTATATTTTTTTAATAAATACACTCTAAAAAAATCTGTAAAAATAGTGAACAATATACTGTATAATTTAAAGGAATTTTTCCACATTTATTTTTTACAGGTGTTTTACCAGTATTTTGAATTTTACACTTCATTGTGTTTTAGAGTTAACAGAAATGTCGGCAAAATTAATGGATAATGACGTGTAATGAGCTGCCAGTACTTTTTCTGTTATTTTACAGATTTAAATTTTTTTTTTTTTTTTTACAGTGTAATGATATTATTTTGAACATATACACTGAAAAAAAAATGATTCATTGAATTTACAAAAAAATTTTAAGGTAAGTGGTTGCAATCAATTTACTGTTTCTATAGAAACAGTACAGGGGATGTACAGAACAGAGCCGACCAAATAGAACAAGACAACCTAAACAAATGAAGGAAAAGAATAATAAAAAGAAAACAACAGTTAACACATTTAAACAGTTATCTTTGTAGGAGACCATCAGTAAAAGTTTTATCGATTTCTGGTTAGAAGTTTATTTAATAATACATTAAAAGATTGTTTTCAAGAATATTGTCATTTCAGAGATATTAAAAAAATAATCTCAAGTAAGTGTATTTTTCCTTACCTCTCAGGCAGAGTCAGGTAGGTGGTAGTGTGTTTCCAATACATTCTTGTTCTCTCTCAACAATACTCTAACATCACACGCGGACGGCAACGCAATCAGGTGAACAGTTAATGGTTAATTCAATGACTTTATGAGCAGTTTATGTTGTTGTATGTGGTATCATTGTAATCCGTGACCATTAAAGCATAGGGGTAGACATCACCTTTTCTGTGTTATCATGTTTGGTTCAGGAGATAGATATGACACAAAACACATAATTTGGTTATGGCAGAAAGTAATGGTTGCCATGGCCACCACAAGGTGTTTTTGCGATGGCCCCAACCTGTACAATTGTACCAAGTTTCAAAGTGAACATATCACCTAAGAGCGGTCACCTAACTGGCTTTGGGCGTCCTGAGTTCGAGTCCCGGCTCGTTGACCTTTCTCAATCCCGTCCCCCCTCTCTCCCACTTTGCTTCCTGTCATCACACTGTCCTATTGTAATAAATGCTAAAATGGCAAAAATAAATCTTTTAAAAAATGATGAAGAAGAGTGGGTCTTTTTTAAGAAAGTGACTATCATTTAGGCCAATTAAGTTAATAGATAGCCTATTTGCAGCATATTGCTCTATATGTTTTTTTAAAGACTGAATGCCTGCCAAGTGAATAGCCAGTCAGTGATAAGTTTCAGCATTTATACAAACTGCTTTATTTTTGAAAACTGACAATACTGAAAGTACAGTATTGTACTAACTTTTCAATCAGAGTGATTCAATCAGGCAACTCTTTGTGAGTCTTTGTTTGTGAATTGCACTACACTAGATGCCCTGTATATTTTTTATTCTCCAAAAAGACCCAGCTCATAAGAGTCATTTGTCGTGAATCGGACTACATCGATGGCACAGTAGCCTATATTTTTGATACAGTAAAGGGTAGTCTACTATTTATTCCATTAACAGGCAGAGAAACACCCTGATCAGGTGGCCAGTACATCACTAACTTTTAAGACTAATCTAAACCTTTTATGCAATCGGCAGGACTCGAACCGGAGATTATGCAAACGTCTGAGAGCAAAAAGAATTACATAATTAAAATAAATAAAGTGTTTGCTTTTAAGTACAAAAATACAACCGATGGCAACAAAGTTCCTCAGCTGAACTTTTTCGGAGTGTTTTTGTGTTTTTGTGCTTTTGAGTGATGACTCGATGACGAATCACTGACACTGTTGCCAACTCTCGCGAGACAAATAAGCAACCGCAGCTTCGAAAACAAGCCCAAAACAAGCCCAATATTTTTTGATAATTTATTATCATCAATATTATTTATTATCAGTTATTTATTACCAATAAATGAGCCCGCAACATATTAAACTGAACCCTTTTATCTATCTGAAAAGCAAAAACATAAGTTATTTTACAAAAATCAGCAAACTGCAACAAAGCA
>NW_015649569.1:353365-359766 GCF_001515625.1 Sinocyclocheilus rhinocerous | reverse complement strand
TTTTTTGATAATTTATTATCATCAATATTATTTATTATCAGTTATTTATTACCAATAAATGAGCCCGCAACATATTAAACTGAAACTACCCTTTTATCTGAAAAGCAAAAACATAAGTTATTTTACAAAAATCAGCAAACTGCAACAAAGCAGGAACAATACTCATCTCCAATCACCTGTGAGCAGAATAGGATTGGAGAGATAAAAAATGAGAAAAACACAAGAGCTTCAAAGGGGAGCTGTAACATATAGCCACATATTTATAGCCTACTAAAATATTGGCTATTCGAACCAAATCTACTCTTAGTATTAGTATAGGTCTACTTGTTTGATTTCTCTCAACATGGGGACAGGAGAGCTGTCAATCAATAAATTGGAAAAAAAAGTAACTTGCGTTAATTATTTGAAAAAGTAACTCAGATATTCTCTTATAAATTAAAAAGTAATGCGTTACTTTACTAGTTACTTGAAAAAAGTAATCTGATTACGTAACTGGCGTTACTTGTAATGCCTTACCCCCAACACTGATCATCGCTTGGATTACAGCGTCATGCGCCTTCCTTTTGAAAGTGATTTTTCTTCAATCCCTCATAGAAGAAAAATCACGTTCAAAAAGAAGGCGTTGTGACAAATTACGCTGCAGCACTTATATTTTTGCACTGATTGGCTACTAACTGTGAGCAGACATAGTGTCAATCAATGCATTGGAGAATACAGTGAACATAAATGAAAAGAAACGAAGTTGCTTGTCAGGTTTTCCTAACAAGCAACGATATTTTTTAAAATATGCCCAAAAAACCGCAACCCGAGACCCGGGATTTTTTTCACGCAACTTTACAAAAAAAGAAGCCCAAAGTCGCGTATAATACGCGGACTTGGCAACTCTGATCACTGAACGGTGAATCATTTCATTTGAACGAATTGTTTGAACGAACAGACTTGTTAACCTGCACCAGCGACGCACGTACTCTCACATAACACACACACACACACACACACACACACACACACACGCGCGTACAACACGCTCGCTGGCTCGTGTTCATTCTCGTGGTCAGACTGCGCTGCGAGGAGCTGCTTCACTCCACAGCTGGATTTACTCTCATCAACAACATCCTTCAGGTAATTTACCATCTTTTCAATGCAGATGAAGAAATATACAGTTGATGTCATAATTTTTTTTCATCTGAATGCGTCTTAAAATGCATGATTTTATATACTTAGTGGGATTTACACACTGTGTATAATATATTAAAACGTGTTTAAAATTTGTGCTTTAAATATGGTTATTTGGTTGATATAGTGTACATGTATTAAAAGTATTAAAATGTGTTTTAAATTGCTTAATTGGCAGCATATGTTTATAATAACGAGAACGCAGCTGTGCGCGGAACATAACGTCCAGAACTCAGTCATTTTGCTGCAACATGTGCAGAGAGACACGGTGATGAAACCAGTAAAAGCGGAGAAAATGTAAATAGATTTGAAAGATAAAAGCTGTGTCTCAAAACCTAGTGAGCTGACTAACTAGGCTGATGATCGCAGTGTGATGCTGCTGATTTGGAATTCTCCTGCTGCCAAAAATGCACAATGGTTACCATAGTTTCAGCTAAATTATCATGGTTACTAAAGTTATTGTCATTTGCAATAAATAGTAATAGTTGCTGCTATCCATCACTATAAAAATAAACAAAAATTACTGAAAGATTTCTCTGATATCTTTGAAGTTTCCCTATACTGTACTGTACACTACTAATTTTACTGCATAGTAATAATACAGCACAATAATTTATTAACAATAATGGTAAATTGGCTCTTTTTTAAAAACTAAACAGTCTGCAGTGGTATTGGCAATAAACAAAAACATAAAGTTTTGAGACAAACCATTGTCCAAGTCAAGTCATATTTATTTCTATACAATACAGACTGTTTCAAAGTAGCTGTATAGAAATAAACAGGAAAATAACAGTTCTATTGTTGCAACGCCAGTTATGAGTCTAATTTAATTTTAGCCCGTAAAGCAGCTCTACAGAAGTCATTATTCAGCTAAATGTAATTCAAAGTTTATTTTAGTAACAGTGTCGATATTGCAAAGTTCAACTGTGAAACACTCTCAATTCAACTATAAAGCAGCTCTACAGAAAACAAGCGTTGTTATTCAGCTCAGAACGTGAGGGACACAGTTGTCATTCTTTATAAACTTTTAAGTGAAGAGTTTTACATGTGCCATATAAGACAGTAAACCCAAATGTGGATTAGTTTATATTATTCCTCATTGTTGTAGAACTGTTTTTTGGCTAAACTGGATGAACATGCACATAATCTCTGCACAGTAAATGTCCCAGATCTGTCATTAAATGTAAAGAAGCTCACAAATGTGTCCCTCTTTAAACAGGTGCATCATCATCATCGCAGCAGCAATGGACGCTCTCACATTCTGAGTTACAGGTATACTGCACTTCATATGGGAGATTCATATATGACATGTCAGTTTTGCAATGCCACACAGCAAGCAGCGTGATTCGGTTTCATATTGCATTGTGCATCAGTGTCTCACACATATATCACATGTTCAGCGGCTCCAGCTGTGCTCAGATGACACATGTACAGATGTGAAAATGCATGAGTGTGCATGTGTGTTTTTGTCCAGAAACAACTGAACGATTTTCTCTCTCCTTGTGTGGATTTTCACTGAATGCGCTGCTTGTCAATCTCACATTGTGAGCTGTGTTGCTGGCTTTCCAGCTGCATCTGTGTGCTTCCGCTAACACTTGTTTCCATAAGGATGTTGATTCTCATCTCGTTTTCATGATTCATTATGTGTCAGATTTGCTGGAGATGGAAGTTGATGCCCGCCTGATTTACAGTCAGCAAGCAGCTCTTTGTGAATTGACAGCACTGCATCTGTGTTTCTCTCAGATTATCTGTGTGTGGTGAGTGCCCCCTGCTGAAGGTTGAGTGGCATGAGCGCGTGCGGGAGGAAGGCTCTGACCCTGCTCAGCAGTGTGTTTGCAGTATGCAGTCTGGGGCTGCTGGGTATCGCCGTCAGCACTGACTACTGGCTCTACCTGGAGGAGGGCGTCATCCTGCCTCTGAACCAGAGCGCTGACATACGCATGTCCATCCACTCTGGCCTCTGGAGAGTCTGTTTTCTGGCAGGTAATTACACATGGCTGTTTCTATTTTACCTCGTTAGATTTACAGTTATTCATTTAGCAGAATCTGTGACTTGCCTGCACTACTGCATATATGCATAACATTACAGCTTGAAAAGTTTTTTTTTTAAGTAATACACATCTCTATGGAAGCTTGTTCCGCTACTGAATAAAAATAAAAAGGTAATCGCAACTTTTTATCTCACAATTTTGACTCTTTCCCCCAAATTCTCTTATATAAACTCACAATTCTGGCTTTTCCCCTTGAATTCTGTCATATAAACTCACAATTCTGCCTTTTTCCCCCCAGAATTCTGATAAAAACTCAAAATTCTGACTTTGTTCCTTGAATTCTGTATATGAACTTGCAATTCTGACATTTTTCCCCATAATTCTGATTAAAAACTCACATTTCTGACTTTTTCCCTGAATTCTTTGATATAAACTCACAATTCTGACTTTTCCCCTTGCATTCTGTGATTTAAACTCACAATTCTGGCTTTTTCCCTTGAATTCTGTCATATAAACTCACAATTTTGACGTTCCCCCCAGAATTCTGTGATATAAACTCACAATTTTGACGTTCCCCCCAGAATTCTGTGATATAAACTCACAATTTTGACGTTCCCCCCAGAATTCTGTGATATAAACTCACAATTTTGACGTTCCCCCCAGAATTCTGTGATATAAACTCACAATTTTGACGTTCCCCCCAGAATTCTGTGATATAAACTCACAATTTTGACGTTCCCCCCAGAATTCTGTGATATAAACTCACAATTCTGGCTTTTTCCCTTGAATTCTGTCATATAAACTCACAATCCTGACTTTTCCCTCCAAAATTCTGATATAAATTCACAATTTTGACTTTTTCCCCAGAATTCTGTGATATAAACTCACAATTCAGATTTTTTTCCCTTGAATACTGTAATATAAACTTGAAATTCTGACATTTCCCCCCTGAATTCTGTAATATAAACTCACAATTCTGACTTTTTTCCTCAGAATTCTGTAATATAAACTCACAATTCTGACTTTTTTCCTTGAATTCTGTAATATAAACTAACAATTCTGACTTTTCCCCTTGCATTCTGTGATATAAACTCACAATTCTGACTTTTTTCCTTGAATTCTGTAATATAAACTTGCAATTCTGACATTTTGTCCCTGAATTCTGTGATACAAACTCACAATTCTGACTTTCCCCCTGAATTCTGTGAAATAGAAGTCCAGAAGTCTCACATTATTTCTGTGCTTTGATGTGAGAGGGTTGCACTGCTGCGGGTGTTATAGTGTTGAATGTGTAAATGTGATACTGAGATATCATGATCCTGTAGGTCGCACCACATGAGGAAAGTGTCAGTGACTCCGATCTTGGACTCACAGATGACAGCCCTTAAAGTGATAGTTCACCAAAAAATGTGTGTTGGACAAAAAAAGAACACTGAGACATTTCTCTAAATATCTATTTTTGTGTGTGTGTGTTCCACAGAAGAAAGAAAGCCATAGGTTTGGAAAGACATGATAAATAATGACATCATTTACATTTAAATTTTGGGTGAACTTTCCCGTTAAAAGTGTTACAAGAATGAAAATAAAACGTATCACAACCTATTTTAAAAATGTCATTAGAAATAATCTAATATCATTAGAATTAGGGATGCACGATATTATCGGACCAATATCGGAATCGGGCAATAATGGCTTGAAATGTAAATATCGGCATCGGCCGATATGAAAAAAAAAAAATGCCGATAAGAGGAATACATTAACTCACATATGCTCCGGGTGTGCTAGCGATTAGATCATGTCAGCAGTGTGGCTCATTCTTCAAAGTTTTGCCTGAATGATGATTAGATTAACTGTTTTGGATCGCTGCATTTAATCTGAGAATGCACGTACAGAATGAACACATACACCATCTGTGTGTGATAGAGTAAACAGAAATAGCACGTGCAGCGGTAGCCCCTCCCCGGGTCCTAATGCCCGCTCAGTAAGGAGTTTTAATTCTGTAGAGGGCACTGTTGGCCTACTTCTAATAAAATGAAAGCAAAATACACAAATAATATTTAGACTGTGTTTCTGATTAAATAGAGCAGTAATTGATGCCATAAAATCATGAGGATGTTTTGATTTAAAGTTCAGAAGCTATAGCTTACATGAACAAAAAAACTAAAACAAACACAAAGTAACTTAAATTAAATAATTGTACATATACTGATTTATCATTTACTTCAGTTTAAATAAAGTGAGGAAATCCATTGCCTTAAAAAAAGGAAATAAACTCCATGCCTAAAAAATTAAGGTATGTTTACCTGAAGTTACACTGACACAACAAAGACAGCAAAAATGTTTAGTAATATTCAGTTTTACTATCAAAAATATTTTGATTGTTACCATTGTTGTGTTTTGTGTTTAAAATGTTGATGTCTGTGTGACATTATTAAAGGCACTTGATACTGTCACAGTTAAAGGGGGAGTAAATCAACCGCATTATTAGTCTTATTTATCACAATAGAATGACGTTTATAATAAATGTGTTATAGTGCGATTTTATTAATAACTTTACATTGCCACATCAAATTAGTCAGTGTTCTACCTTTAACAACCCTCTACATTGCGAGTAAATCACTCGCATATGCGACTAAATCTTCACTCTGGGCGACTAAATGATGTCTAATATTAGCCAATGACTAATAAATTCTCAGATTTTACTCGCCAGTGTGTGAGTTGGAGGCTGAGTGTATGATTAGCACAGATATAATATAGTATAGTATAGTATAGTATTTCAGTCTGGCGAGTAAACAAAAAAATATACTAGCCAATGGCGATTCAATTGCCAAGGTGTCCGTAGAGGGTTGTTTAAAGTATTCTTTTTTGATACCGTTGCACTGATAGGAAGAGAATTGCATTGTGACTACATGTAAATTCATGTAGTCAACTTATGTAATGTTGTCACAAAAGGTTTAGTTGACAATTTAACAACATTCAAAATTACTTTAGAAAATAAGTGAATGCAACTAAAGAGAAAGATAACTGCGGAAGTGGGGGAGATTTCTATTAAAGTGCCCCTATTATGCAATTTTTACGGTTCCTAATATTGTTTTGGGAGTCTCCTACAATAGGATTACATGCATGCAAGGACAAAAAACGCTTTCGTTTACTCAAAATATGCATTTAATATCACCTAATTTTCCAGCGATTCTCAAACGATTCGTTCAAAGCAGTTCTAAGATTCAGTCTCTC
>NW_015649569.1:346211-353327 GCF_001515625.1 Sinocyclocheilus rhinocerous | reverse complement strand
GGATTCGAATTACTAACGACTCGTTTCAGCTGTTCAGAGTCGATTCTTTATTTTGGGAGACAATAACTTTATTTACCGTGCACTTTCAGCTTTACAACTTTGCAGATCATTTACATTCACATACAGCTACATTACACACTGCATGAAAGGCAATATTGGAAATGGCATAATAGGGGCACTTTAAGATCAACATAATGGAAAACAATTTATCTTAACTCGGGTTTTCTGAGTAACAAAGGCATAGTGTGTAAATTACTAGATTTTTACAATTAAGTTGGACAGTAAAGTTGACTAAACCACATTAGTTAGAATATTTGTTAGGTTTTACAGTGTAGTTATCGTTCTCGGTGTGAACAGGCATTTATACTCACAATTGCACACTTACTATCAAATGCTCTTTCTTATATCTTTTCAGAGATGATTCGTTCGGCCACACCGTTCCCCCTGGTCAGTTTGTTCTTTATGTTCATTGGTTTTGTGCTCAACAATATCGGACACATTCGGCCCCATCGCACCATACTGGCGTTTGTCTCTGGAATCTTCTTCATCCTGTCAGGTACGCTCCCTCTTCCACTTCCTCCTCTGACACATCTCATTTGTCAGACTGATGTTTGTCTCTCTCTCAGGTCTGTCTCTGGTGGTTGGTTTGGTGCTCTACATCTCCAGCATAAATGACGAGATGTTCAGCAGGACCAAGAGTAATGAGGCGTATTTCAGCTATAAGTACGGCTGGTCATTTGCGTTCGCTGCCATTTCCTTCTTGCTCACTGAGG
This sequence comes from Sinocyclocheilus rhinocerous, assembly GCF_001515625.1. NCBI lineage: Eukaryota > Metazoa > Chordata > Actinopteri > Cypriniformes > Cyprinidae > Sinocyclocheilus > Sinocyclocheilus rhinocerous. Next base: position 352,554 of record NW_015649569.1, on the reverse strand, counting down.
TAAAAAGCTCTTTCATTCAGACACTACCATCTACTGTCATTCTTCTTTCACTTTTCTCCATTATTAGGGCATTCGCACATAATTGAACTTCTCTGTAGTTAATTCAGCCTGAATGTTTAATGTACTGACTCCATTCAAACGTTGTTTTGTGCATAATTTAAGTCTGACTTTAAAGGAATGTAAGATGAAAGGAATGTCAAAGAGTTCAGTACAATTTTACCTCTATTTGTGAAATGCTAAAGATCACCACATGCTATAATTTAATCTTCCTAATTTTGACATAAAATATGCAGTGACTGTGTTCAGTACTGCTCTTTCTGTTGCTGTGGTACTGTAAATACAGTATGCATTGAGCAGAACATACAGATGAGTGCATTTGTCAAAATGAGCAGTATGCAACAGAGCATACTTACTTAAATACTGAACACTGAACCTCCAATTTCAGTTTGATGAATGAACTGTAAGTAGTTCACACGCAGTAACAATTTTAAATGTCTTTGATAGGCTTATAAGGCTTTTCCCCCATATACTGTATATATATATATATATATATATATTTCTGTCATGAAAACACTCGGAGGGATTGGCATGGTAATGCACATGACAATGTTAATGTATTTGGTCTTGGTGAATAGATCTGCTACGCTGCTGCTGCTGCGGCAGAGCAAGTACCGTGACTTGCTACTGCCAATACATCCACAACATGCTGCTGTGAGCATGTAAGAAATATTGCTGCTGCAAATATAACATACATGGAATAACCCCCATATAGCATACATGAATCACCTCGTAGCAGATCTATACAGGTGGAGCTGGGGAAGGTGGAGGGTTTCTGAAGCAAGCTGCACTGCTATGGCAAGCACTAGTCATATATTTCAATGTTGAGCAGCGAGCTCATTGGCTACCGATACAGGAGAGAACCAATCAGCTGTGCCATGTGATAATGATGTCATTAGGTCAGATTGAGTTAGACCTATCAGACTGCGCCATCTAGAGTTTCATGCCAGAACTCTGTATATATATAATATACTAACTTAATAACCTTAATACATTTAATGAAAAATGTATTTAAATGCTTGAATACTTGACATACAAGTTTCAATAGAAATTATTTTAAATTTTAGTGTACCATAAATGCTTGCCAGTACATTCGGCAGTATAATCATATTTAAAATGCAATAAAGTAATTATGAAACTACCTAAACATCAAGCACTCAGCTAAGTTCAACTAATTGTATTTAATATAAATGTAAACTATTATACATTTTCATTTATGTGCAAATAACATTCAATTAAGAATCTGAAAACATTACATTTTGTACAGTACAGTATATTCTTTTCAATTCTAGTTTATTTTGTTCAGTTATACTTTTTTCTCAAGGGTTAATTAAACTGAAGACTGAACTAAAGATAGCACAAAACTGGAAAAAAAATGGCAAAATAACAATTTTTATTTCCAAGATAATGATTAAAAGCCACATGCTGCTTTAAGTATGAAATATGATGAGGTCATGTGACAAACTAAATTAGGTCATGCGACAACAATGCAGCATGCCATTTCATAATTATCATAATTACTAGATGACAACCTAGGACGTTTTAGCTTTTCACATCCTTAAACTTGGAATGATGCACACCTATACTACTGTTTGAAACATTTATTGTGGAATAATGCCTACTGCTTCACTTTACTGTTTTATCATACTGTAAGTTCTGAATCTTGGTTGATAGATCTAAACTTATGTATTGCAAATGCAACATTCCTATAAAGTTTGAAAATCTCCCACTGACCTAAACAGTTATGGATTTTTACTTGACGTACGTCAGCATTGCTCAGTGCATTGCGCTCTTTGGAGTAAAGCGACAACCTACAGTACTCTTGTTAGCTCTCTTGTTTGCTTTCACTATTGTATTTTCACTGTTTTCCTTTTAAACCTTTTAAAATCACTGTTCTGTGAGCCTATCTGCAATAATTTTTATGTCAAGGTCAAATGGCACTTGGCATCCCATGGTGAACTACTTGCCTTTTTTTTTATTTACCACTTTTATTGCATATAGATATTAGTCTCTCTCTCCTTCAATCTATATTTTGGTGTACAATGTTTCTAGATACAGTGGTGGCCAAAATTATTAGAACACTAGTATTTTCACCAGCTAAAGTTTTAAGTCAATTATTTCTATCTGTTGCTGTAGTGTCAAATATAACTGATAGGTAGGTTTCTTGAAGCATCTTGGAGATGTTGCCACAGTTCTTCTGGATTAAGTCTGTCTCAGTTTGTTCTGTTTCTTCATGTCATTCCAGACAGACTGGATGATGATCAGATCAGATCTCTGTGTGGAGCTCACTGGATTATTACAATTAATGCCAAAATTAATGTTTGGAAATGTAAACTGATATTTCCTACTGACACACTACAGCAAAAGATCGAAATGACTGACTTAAAACCATTTTTTAGCTGGTGAAAATACTAGTGTTCTAATCATTTGGGCCACCACTGTATATTTGTACCTTTTTATATAAATCAGCGGTCATCATTTGTCATAATCAAAGCTTTTTCTCTAGATCTTGTCTGTTGTTGCCTGGTATTTCCTTCAGGAAATGTTTTCTTCTCTCTGTTCAGAGTGCAGGTGTGATGTCCGTCTACCTGTTCATGAAGCGTTACACAGCGGAGGAAATCTACCAGCCTCACCCCAGCTTCTACCGGCCGCGCTTGAGCAACTGCTCTGATTACTCGGGTCAGTTCCTTCACCCCGACGCCAGGACGCGAGGACGCAGCCCGTCAGACATCTCCAGCGACACCTCGCTCCAGATGAATGCCAGCTACCCTGCCCTGCTCAAGTGCCCTGACTACGACCTGGTGTCCTCCTCTCCCTGCTAAAGTTCAGTGTCCGGCATCAGAACTGGGTTTGAAACATATATGTGTGTCTTTGCCTTATGAAAGGGAACAGACTGATAGAATGTATGACTGTAATTTTCCTGTTCTGTAGTGAGCTAATGACTTTGTTCCAGCAGGTGGCAGTATAGTATTCTTCTCTGGAGTGATTCACACAACTGCTAAGATGAATAATCATTGAAGTTTAAAGTGCCCCTATTATGGATTTTTTGAAAATTACATTTTCATGCAGTGTGTAACAAAGCTCTAAGTGAATGAAAACATCCTGCAAAGTTTTAAATCTGAAAGTGCACCGTGTATAAAGTTATTGTCTCTCAAAAGAAAGAATCAACTCTGAATCACTGAAACTAGTCGTTTTTAAAACGAATCCCAAGCCGTTTCATGTCAACATGAAACATTAGCATATTGCCCGCCCACTTGTTGGTCTTTTAGCGTTGGTCTGAATGAAATGCAAATTCATTCTTTGCCACTAGGTGCCGCTTTTGGAGCGGTAAAAATAGCAGTTTCCCTGGTAACACTGTACACAAAGCTGCACTGCGCTCACAAACACTGCTTTATCAGGCATTACAGGCTCATGATGAAATGAAAATGAGACCAATCTGACCAATCACCGCAGATTAGCGTCACGCAAAGGAGGGGTTTGGAAAAATGAATCGTTGAGCGAATCGTTTGGGAGTCCTTGAGCAAGTAAGGTAAAAATAAATGCATATTATAAGACAATGAAAGTGTTTTTTGATCTTGCATGCATGTCAACCTGTTGTTGGGGACTCCCAAAACCAAAATATGAACCCTTCATTACCCATAATAGGGGCACTATAATGTACAACAGGGTGTTGATCAATGTAAATATGTATGGTGCTTATACAAACATGAATTGTAGCCATTATGGAACACTAGCCTTCAACTAGATCAATCTGCTTTCAAGAATAGTACAAAATTAATGTGTATTATACTATGTATTTATGCAACATAAAATCTATTCATATCAAATTGTATTCTTATAGAGGTTGTTCTGAAAAAATTATTAGTAAATAAGTGCAGATTTATATATATATATATATATTTATATATATATATATAAATATCTTTAGAAATAAATTAACTCATCAACATATACAAACTATATATATAATAGAAAAAATACAAATGAACAAATATACCACAAATCTCACAAATATCCCGTAGTATTATTGCACATCTGAAATGAAACACATCAAAGTAGAATATAACCTGCCAATCTTTTAAATATTTGTGATGGAATTGTAATATTATATAATTGTCCACAGCTTATTTAAAATTAATGTCTTTTCTGCTATGAATATAAAACCAAGCTAATGAAACAGTTCTTTGTAAACGTTCAACACTTGTTTTGGCTCGTCCATGTTTGATAAAACATGGCATAACACAGTATAGTATACATATATTACAAATGTTGCTTTTCTCCCTCTTTTTTGTATCTGAAAATGTATCCGAAATGTTGTTTTGTGTCTTTTTGTCATAACTAATGTATGATTATGCTTTCTACATTAATATGTTGGAAGTGTCAGAAAGATTGCATTTACAGTGCAATGGATATAATCTAAACATATTGCAAAACTTGCCTTGTTTTTCTTAATTCTCCACTTACTCTACCAACGTTTCATTGTTCATGTCACTTAAATACACTGAAACTTCAATTTAATACTCCGAATGTGATTTAGAGCCATTTCAAAAAAGCAGTAAGTGTGTTCAAGGTGTGATCAAAGTTGGATCAAATAGCTGTGATGTGTGAGGGAAAAAAATCACTCTTGAAAGTTTTAGCTTTATGAATGTTTTATATTTCATGTACATTTCGACCAATAGCTTATACAGACATATAAAAATTAATCTGGAGCCCCAAAGGGCATTGGAGATAGTATTCTGCCCTCGGACAGGGCTGTTATTTTACAACCACATATAAATTGCTACTGGATTAAAAAAAAAACTTAATTTTCCAGAATTACAAGTTGTTTTTCCCTGACAGAAGTACATTAAGTTTAAGGCTGCTGAGCAAAGAGCCCTTAACATTAAAAAGCCAGTAGATTTATATGCTACAGAGATTGTACTTACACAAAAAAAGAAGACAAATGTTTACAGTATTTACACATAACTTAGATCTATAGTTTACCAATTATGAGTAGAATAAAATCATTTCACAAAGTAAATAAATATAAAAAGATATTTAACTATACTTGTCATAAGAACACAAAAGCAAGCAAATTCATTCGTATTACATCAACACATCATACGTAACAGTAGATAGTGTCATCCAAGACCAGAATGGAAAGTTAATGGATTGGTACCCGGAAACTAAATCTATATACAGTGCTGTTCAAAAATATGGGATCAGTAAGATTTTTAAGTTTTTTAATGGAGACGCTTATGCTCATCAAGGCTGTATTTATTTGATCAAAAATACAGAAAAAAACTGTAATATTGTGCAATTTCTTATATTGGTTTCCTATTTTAATATACTTCTGAATTTATCAGCCATTATTTCAGTCTTCAGTGTCTCATGATCTTTCAGAAATCATTCTAATATGCTGATTTATTATCAGTGTTGAAACTGTTGTGCTGCTTAATATTTTTTGGAACCTGTGATTTTTATTCAGGATTCTTTTGAGGAATAATTGTTAAAAAGAACAGCATTTATTCAAAATCGAAATCTTTTCTAACAATTTAAGTCTTATCACTTTTTATCCACTTAATACATCCGTGCTGAATAAAAGTATTAATTTCTTTAGAAATTCTTTAGAAATTTAGAAAGAAAAATTACTGAACCCCCCCCCAACCTTTTGAATAGTAGTGTATATTGTAACACAACATTTCTGTTTTGAATAAACACGGTTCTTTTTAAATTTTTATTTATCAAAAATCCTGAAAAAAGTATCACAGGTCCCAAAAAATATTAAGCAGCAAAACTTCTTTCAACACTGATAATAAATCTACGGAGTCCCGCACATGACATGCAAGAAAAAATAAATTGTGCGCACGATTTACTAATTCGTTCCCTCGATTTGTTAATTCGTTCCCTCGATTTGTTAATCCGTTCCCTCGATTTGCTAAATCGTGCGCACGATTTACTAATTCGTTCCCTCGATGTACTAAAACGTGCACACGATTACTATTTCGTTCCCTCGATTTGTTAATTCGTTCCCTCGATTTGTTAATTCGTTCCCTCGATTTGTTAATGCGTTCCCTCGATTTGTTAATTCGTTCCCTCGATTTGTTAATCCGTTCCCTCGATTTGCTATTTCGTTCCCTCGATTTGTTAATTCGTTCCCTCGATTTGTTAATTCGTTCCCTCGATTTGTTAATTCGTTCCCTCGATTTGTTAATTCGTTCCCTCGATTTGCTATTTCGTTCCCTCGATTTGCTAAATTGTGCACGATTACTATTTCGTTCCCTCGATTTACTAAATTGTGCACATG
>NW_015649569.1:331887-345434 GCF_001515625.1 Sinocyclocheilus rhinocerous | reverse complement strand
CTCGATTTGCTAAATCGTGCGCACAATTTACTAATTCGTTCTCTCGATTTATAAATCGTGTGCACGATTTAGCAAATCGAGGGAACGAATTAGTAAATCGTTCGCACAATTTATAAATCGAGGGAACGAAATAGTAAATCGTGCACATGATTTAGCCTACTATTTTTTTCCGGAATGCCATGTGCGGGGCTCCGTATAAATCAGCATATTAGAAGGATTTCTAAAGGATTATATGACACTGAAAACTGGAGTAATGATGCTGAAAATTCAGCTTTGCTTCACAGGAATAAATTATATTTTAGAAAACTGTTATTTTAAATTGCAAAAATATTTCACAAAATTACAGCTTTTTTTGTATTTTTGATCAAATAAATGCAGCCTTGATCAGCATAAGAAACTTCTTTAAAAAAAAACACATAAAAAATCGTACTCATCCCAAACTTTTGAACAGCAGTGTATGTGTTACATATTTGCTGTTTCTTGCTCTAACAACATGAAATCAGTCCAGCTGACTCCAGACCGCCACCTAGTGTTAGAATTGGATCATTAATGTCAATTTGAGCTTGAGGTCACATGCACGCAGGAAGTCTTCTAGCACCATAAGAGATAATGGCCACGAGGGCTTATTGTCTCAGAGCCCTGTGCGATCACATCGTCAGGTCGTTGGGCATCGAAATAGGTATATTCTCTTGAAATAAATGGCTTTTCTATCTGACATCTGAAGTGAGAGATCACAAACGACTTCCTCTGGCCTCTCGATGAGCCGCCCAGTTATACATACTGTACCAACATCCATGCAAATACAAACAGATCAGGACAGCTGTGTTTTTATACGCATAGAGACACAAGAAAGGAACTATAAACATGAATTCTTCGGCTGCTGGGCCCGTCAAAACACACACTCGCACAAAGGCTGTTCCAGAAGGCAGTGTGTGTTGCAGGCTTTGGGGAAGCGGTTTGGATGCAGACTTCACTTCTTGTTGGCGATTCGTCTCTTCCTGGTGGCCAGCATGTCGTAGAAGGGGTCCCGGCTGATGCTCGCTCTGAAGGAACCAATTAAAGGAGATGTGAGGAGAGGCTGAGAGACTTCGGCATCTTTGATATGGAAATGTAGCACATATATAGTACGCACATCGTAGAAAATAGTTTGTTCAGTGACCTAGTTTGGTTTCTGAGGACAGACCCCGCCCCCGTTTAACCCCGCCTCTCGTTTTTGAGTCTTGTCCAGTGCAAGGCCAGACCTGCTAAGATTAAAGGCCGCTTTAAATCCATCAGCGACCGATATCTAATGTTCCTGTGCCTTTATTAGGTAATCCCTGAATGCTCTGATAAAGTCAGTGAAAAAAAACTGTATTTGTACTGTATTTAGTTTAATGCTATTTATTTTTAATGTTTATTACAATATTGTGCCGTTAGCTTAGCAACATGCTAATGTTAAAGGGTTAGTTCACCCAAAAATGAAAATTCTGTCATTAATTACTCACCCTCGTGTTGTTCCAAACCCGTAAGACCTTCGTTCATCTTCGGAACACAATTTAAGATATTTTTGAAGAGAGCCCTCAGATTTCATCAAAAATATCTTAAATTGTGTTCCGAAGATGAACGAAGGTCTTACTGGTTTGGAACAACATGAGGGTGAGAAATTAATGACAGAATTTTCATTTTTGGGTGAACTAACCCTTTAAAGCCTACTGGAATGAAAGTGACAAACACTGTTTGTGTGGCATTGAGTTGATTGTTGTGAAAAGAATTACACTTTAGTATACTTATATATATATATATATATATATATACGTATATATATATACGTATATACATATACACACACACACACACAGATGTATTATAATAAAATTACATACAGTTAAAATGATCATTAAGTACTTGTTTTGATGTGCTGACTAACATACTAACACACAAGTGTACTACTCTAAAATATGACAAAAGATTATTAAAATACTGATTTAAATGTAAAACATTGAATTTAATTTTAAATAATGGAATTAGGAAAAGTCATGAAGGTGTACTAATACACTTAAGTGGACTTTTATTCATTCATATTTTATCAAGTACAGTATAGTTCTTTATATATATAAATATATATTTTTGAATGATTTGTATTGAATGTTCACTTATAGTGCACATTATAAAAAATTTAAAAAAAAAAAACTTTTTTCACAAGGCTATGTCAAGCATTTCGAAATGGTCACTGTCTTTGTAGTTGTCTATGCAGCTCATTAGGTTTTGAAACAGAGCTATGACCTTCCTATATTCCTCCCTTTTTTGAGACGCTCTCTCTAAAAAAAATACTAAAAGTAGTTATATACTGTGAGTTCTTGCAGATGCAGTGCAGAATGAGTGCTCTTTGTATCTTGCAAAGGTTGCTGGGAAATGTGTTTAATTTGCACACTCTATGTTCGGAATAGCATAGAGTCTCTGCAACTTTAGGGATCTTATCTATGCACAATCAGCTTGTAACACTCCAAAGAGAAAGGAAAACTTGAAATCGCATCATATGACCCCTTTAATATCTGAATGAGTTTTGATTTGACTATCAAAAATTATAATTAAAAAAAATGCAACAAATTAAATTTTTCCAAAAATGCTAACAGGATGTCACTTGCATACAATAGGATGACATCATGCATCAACAAGGTATTATTTTATTGTGCACTCTTTTACTAACTATTTGTTAATAGCTGGTAGTATACTGAATATACTGCACAGGCTTAAGCAAGTAATATGCTAGTGATCTATTCCAAACATATCCTTCATCTTTTTACTATTTCTACCCTGATTCTACTATACCCTGAAAAGAATTCTGCTGAATGGATTTCAAATGTGTTCCAATGAAGTTCTACATTCTGAGTTCTGTGGGCTCAGATTCTGCACCGACATACCCATCAGATACACTGCCATGACTTATTTCTGTTGAATGACTTAAAACCCATGGGAAGCCCTTGTTTTTGTTTTTGTTCCTGGGACTGTTTCCAAAGTATGACTGAATGGTCCCCTATCCTGAGCGTATAAAGCATGATTACAGATAAGCAGATAAGGATTGTGGGTCATAACTGTGCCGACTAGGCAAAATGTGCTGTGATAAACCCTCTCATCCTACAGCATGTCTCTGAGAGATGAGACACGCTAGTGCTAGGCCTGGATTAGTGGAGAGAACAGGTCTGCAACAGGTCTGTTGGTCCCGCTGGAGTTGATGGCTTGTGGGGGGTTAAGCTGACTAATCTCAACTGATGCCCCATGAAAACAGGGGTTATGTGATGAGACTGCTGTTTCTATTGAAAACACCATCATGACTAGTGCTGTTAAAATCCACTGCTGTCCCAATATGAACAAAACCACAGCTGATAGCTATGTTTAAAAAAACTAGTGAGGTGAAACTCACAAAACATTTCAATAACATGTCTCAGTCTAAGACCATTAAGATTTTTTGCACTGTGACATTTTTTTTTCATGTCATTTAAGTAATCCCCCAAATTCTAATTACTGGAATGAATTAAATAGATTTTAGAGACTTAGTTTAGTGTAAGAGGAACATTATGTGTAAACACGTGTTAACGTCATCACTGTATTTCTTCAGCAACCGGGTGAAACCCAGTGATGAGATCACGGAACAAGACTATTTAAAGGGGTCATATGATGCTGCTAAAAATAGCATTTTGTGTATTTGGTGTAATGAAATGTCTTTATGCGGTTTAAGGTTAAAAAAACATTATTTTCCACATACTGTACATTATTTTTTCTCCTCTCTGCCCCGCCTTCGTCGATTTTTACAAAGCTCATCGTTCTGAAAAGCGAGAAGTGCTCTGATTGGCCAGCTATTCAGTGCGGTGTGATTGGCTGAATACCTCAAGCGTGGGACGGAAATGTTACGCCCCTTACCATAATGTTGATGCCGTGTCCCTAACACTCCAAAGAGAAAGGAAAACTTGAAATCGCATCATATGACCCCTTTAATGATTAGAATATGTTCAATAGGAAGGAAATCCTACTTAATGGACTTGATCCATTCTTCCTTCTCCTCTGGTGTGGGTGCTGATATCCTGTAGACGACGTGGTTTCCCTCCACCACCCTCCCATCTGCCTCGGTCTTACAGGCCTTGATCACCTGACCTTTATGGTTGGGATTGTACAACTCGAAGCAGTTCTACATAAGGAAACAAAACATAAAATGTAAGGCATGATGTTTTCATGATCTTGTTCAGCTCTAACTATCAAGTTTGTTTGGGCACTCACAGGTTTCCTGGGTTCCTCCACCTCTCTGATGCTGAGGTTCTCCAGAGGAATAATTCCACGTGGTTCCTTGTCCTATAGGCAGGAGAAACCCATCAAAATGCATCTGGGATGAGAATAACCCCTCAAACTCTCAGGACATGGTGCCTAATCCAGCAAAGTTCAGCTCCAACCTTGATCAAACACAACTGAACCAGCTAATTAAGATCTTCAGGAGCAGCTGATGATTACAGACAGGTGTGTTGGATCAGGGTTGGAACTGAACTTTGCTGGAAGGTTGATCTCCAGGAACAGGATTGGCAGCCCTGGTGTACAGTACACCCTAGAAACAATGTACTTAACAACCCATAAATAACAAAAACTACTTACTGTTGTGTACTCAAAATAGTACAAGCAGTTGTCAGTCAGAATAAACCATCTCCTCTTCCAAGTTTTTACTCGCCCACCTGCAAAGCAAATTAAACAGAACTTATGAACCATCAAACAGAAACTAAATCAAGGCCAATGACCCAATTTCTGAGCAGCAAATGACTAGCGCCAATGCCACAATAACATACAGCTCCTGTTTCTCATTTCTGGAATATCATCAACAATATCTTCTGGTGGAACACTCATTTATTTGCAAATGATCTGGCCAAGTTTAGTTCTGCATATTCACAGTGTATGATATCTATCTTTTTCTATGTTAATATGTTCTCCCATTCCAGAAAACTGTAAACCATGAATTAGTTTATAAACCATGAATTGGTTGAATTTCTGAAGAGTTCGGGACTGTCCTAAATACCAGCCTCAGCCCTTGTGTTCTTCATTTGAGTGACATAATGCAACATAGACAATTCATCTCCAGTGCAAGCTCTGCAAAAGAACACATTGAAGCCATGAAGAGGCACTCTGGATCACCATTCAGATTCATAACAAATAGAATACTATGGTCTAGTGGACTTCATGGACAGATAATTGAAGGATACAAGACCACAAGTCTACATTAAGTACAGTTTTTAAGACAGATGTGGCCTGTGGCAATGGTTGGATATGTCAGTGGTGTAAGTTTGGGCAGGACTACATGTTTCTTAGAACAATGGAAGATGGCAAGACAATATGGAAACTTGTTCGGAAACAGTAAGCCTTGTTGAGACTGTCACTCCAAATCTGATTTGTGTATACGATTGGAATCTGATTTAAATTACAGTCCACACTGTGTATCGCAACTGCTCAGATCCGATTTGTGTATCCCATTGTGCTCTTTCATTTTACTGAACACCTGTATTGGCAATACAGTTTGCAATGTAGATCGCAAATCGCGCTTTTATTTATATTACATCTAATGTGGAAGTGGCATAAAGGTAGGAAGCTGGAATGTGCAGATTTATTCCATGCTGCTGTCTCTACCATTCTCAAAACTCAAAGAGACCAGCAGTATTTTGTCAGTTGTCAATTTCTGCTTGAATTGCACTTCGCAACAACGCAACCTTGTTTCTGCGATGTTTCTACAAACAACGTCTGATGTGTCCTATCATAATAAAGGGCAAAAAAAACATGTCTGATGTGCTTACATTTTGCGTCGCGTGAGAATGTGAAAAAGCTATGCAAAATCCGATCTGAGCGGTCAGACTGAAACGAATTTCCAAAAATACGATTTGAATAGAATTCCAAACCACATATGAATGTAGCTTCACACCTGCTAAATATGATCAAATTCCAATCGGATTATTTGGATATAAAAAGGCTTTAGCATTTTTGCAATTTTATTTGAATCCTTTGTGGTGCCTTTAACAATATCTTCAAGGACCGAAGTGGAGATTCCACATGGAGATTCTCCTGAACCTTTCAGAAAACAATATACAGCTCAAATCTGTGACTGCTCTGCATTTGTGCCGAGCACAGAGTCCAGTGCACAACTCCTGACCACAGCAAGCGAAAACAGAAATGTCTGGGAGCAATGCTACGACGATGAGAGAAGTTATTTGAGACAGATGTCAAAGAGAGCTTGGATCACAGCGCTACCCTTATTTGGTTTATTCTTCAGAAACAGTCACGCAACAGTCTTTTACAAAAAAGACAGACCTTACAAGAGTGTTCTAGACTGCATTTTACGATTGAATTAGACACAGAGTCTCATTGCAAATATAGAAACGCCACTATCATGCTGTGGAAAATGATACATAGATATAGACATGCAAAGCATCTCTCTCGCACACCCCCACACACTGCATGTTCTTATATACATTAAAGCCTCGGACTCATTTTCAGTCATATCTTTCCTCTGCTGTTTTCTAGAGCAAGCGGCACTCTTCTCTTCTGTTTTTGGCTGCTATAACATGGTGTATCCAGCACAATGCTGCCGTGGGCTTATCAACCCCCTCTCCTGACTCCAACATCTCCAACCCACGGATGCTGAACGCACATCCGCATGGAAACGTACTGCATAGAGAGAGAGATTATCTGCAGTTCCCTATTTGCAATTCTGTTCCCACATTGTACTTTCACTATCTCTGATGTCCATCTGTATTATGCCACCTCAGTCACAAAAGATGGCAGCTTGAGAGTCATTCAAAGCACCAGTGCAGCTCATGGCAATGAAGGCCACTCACAGATGGGAAATGAGGTCGTAGTGATGTTTCATGGCATGTGGCTCTCAGTGAGGGAGCTGAATGGATGAAGGAACAATGACACAATCCCAATGACTCTATTAACACATGCAGGCTTCTGTTAGTTCCTGGCCTACAGGGCAAAGATCAGGGTACCTTCATTTGGACAATGCTTTGAACAATACGTGTCCAACAATAATGATTGTTTATTTATGGGGATTTATAAACATACATACATGTTCCAAACTATCATTCACCAACCATCCAGAACTCCATCCATCTGGACCATCCATTGTATTCATCAGTGAATAAAACTATATAAAAATGAGTCTTCATGTATTTCTACACCCACTGTAAATGCTTCGCTTTCAGGTGGCTGAAATGCAGCTTTATGCACAACTGCCAGACAGCTTCAAATACCTGTTTGCCGCTCAATAGTGGCTTTTTTATAGCTTTTTAATACAAATAATTTGACAGAAACTTTCCTTAATAAGCTTTTATCTGATCGAGTTCTTCTGTGCTCTGAATCACTCACAAATCTATTGACAGTTCGATAATCTCTATTCAGTTTTCACAAAATATTAGTTGTTTTCATGCTTTTTGCAAGTTGTTGCACTGTTCAATGCTTTACATCTTCAGAAAGATCTTGCTTTCTCACCATATTGCATTAGAACTGTGACTTGCTTAATAATGTGGAGCAAACTCTTCCAAGTAAGTTTTCCATTTACCTAAGAAGACCTGGCAAACTATTTAACAAACCTGTCTGAGATTGCTGCCAGTTATCTAAAAAATAGATGAGAAACAAAACAAACACTTTCTATGAAAAATGGAATCTGAATTTTTATTTCGCTGAAATCCTACTGAATTGTCATAATGTTATAATGTCAATTGTAATAATTCGGAACACAGTGTATAAGATACAGTTTACTTTAATACACATCAACCTTTTGTGACAACATGCCCCAATAGCATGTTGTCACATTATATGGGATAAACAAATGGAACGTGTCATCAAATAGCCTAGTCTTTTCAAATGTTATGAAAGTTATGAATTAAAAAAATTGTCATAATGTTATAATGTCAATTGTAATAATTCGGAACACAGTGTATAAGATACAGTTTACTTTAATACACATCACCCTTTTGTGACAACATGCCCCAATAGCATGTTGTCACATTATATGGGATAAACAAATGGACTATAATTCCTCTTTATTACTCCTCCTATACACTCCTATTTATTATAGAAATTATTGTATTAAAAAATCTGTTGAGACAAAAAAAAAATGTTTGTGATGTTCCTCATCTGGAAGTCGCTTTGGATAAAAATGTCTGCTAAATGAATAAATGTACCATAATTTTGGCCAATAATAAACTTTATAAATTCATAACGTTTCACACACATGAAACTTGCTCCAACCTGATACTTATGAAGAATCTCATCAAAAACGTATTAGTTTTAAAGACTTTGTGACAACTTCCCTGTGATAACAGAGGAATAATTACTGTTGATATAATTAACAGGAAATTGATATAGCTACTGAACTGATGGTCACATTATTTGATTATTTCTCAACATTATTGACTTATATAGAGTTATTTGAAGTGGGGAAAACCATAATTATTTGAGTGGAAAAAGCTCCCCACCGCTTACTGCTGAGGGGGACACATAAAGATTGTGTGGGTATAATGTGTACCTTCATTATTACAATGTATACAGGACTCCTGAGACATTACATAGTAAACAAGGTATTTGTGTGTCCCGAGCCAAACAATACAGCTGAGGTGTGACGCTAAATCAGACCATATGCACTAAGCTGACCTTGGACCCCAGCAGCAGCAGCCAGCCAGAGTAGAGCAACCTAACAATATACACATCCCTACAGACAGGAAGTAGGAAGGCCTTGAATGACAGTCAGGAAAGGATAAATTAAGGTTACAGGAGATGAAAAGAGGTTGAGATGAGGGAATGATGGGATAGATCTGTCCTGGTTACGTACCTCCTGTAGAGACAGCCAGTCACGGGGACAGAAAATGAGGGCAAGGGTCAAAGGGCAAAGTGTGTAAGGAAAACAAGAAGGAATGTTCAACATCAATACATGAGAAACAAAGCACCACCACAACACATACAAATACACATTTAGGACAGAAATGACACACATAATGTATGGGAGACGGGAGACACAGAAACACACAAACAAGTGCCATTTGATGCTTGACAGACAAATAAAAGAGGCACATACAAATGAAACACAGCAACTACAAAACACCTTCTGTATGGACAATCCCCTGCTACAGGGATTCATTTGTGCATCCAGATCCGGCTCCATACAACAACTCTAATCTTGTATAGCCAGACATTGAACTATCAGCATAAAGTCTGGTCCACACTGGAGCTTATTCAACAGCTGCACACTATAAAAAAAATCTAAATAACAAGTCATAGTTTTGTTTTCACGTGCCATTTAGAGGTGGGTTCAACTGAAATGATTTTGAAATAACACTAGGGACCAATGCTCACTATTAACAAGTTGCACATTACTAGCATATTGACTGTTTATTAGTAGTTATAAAGCACGGCCATATTTTAGATCCCTTAATCCTAAAGTTAACAACTACCTTCCTAACTATTAATAAGCAGTTTTTTAAGAGTTTATTAAGGAAAAAGTTATAGTTAATAATAGTAAGTTAATGGTGAGAATCCCTACACTAAAGTGTGACCCAGTTTACTTTCTACTAAGTGCAAAATCACACTCAAACAATAATTATCAAAGCTCTAAAGTCATTTCAGATCTTTTAAACGCTTGATACTAGTAAATAATTATTAATAACTATTCTATTTTAATTCTACTTTATCTATATTTATCTTCTTTTTTTATAAAAAAAACCCGCTAGCTTTCTATTTTTTCTATTCTATCTACTTGTTTTTCTTTGTGTGTGTATATGTGTGTGTATAATATATATATATACACCTTGCTACGTGTACTGCGTTAGGCTAACCGAGACTTGTCATTTGCACTTTAAAATATATTGTTGCTCTTTTGTTAGTTTTGACTGCTTTTATTGTCCTCATTTGTAAGTCGCTTTGGATAAAAGCGTCTGCTAAATGACTAAATGTAAATGTAAATGTAGTAACCTGCCAAAAAAGACGAAATACAGTAATTATTTTTTTCCTCAGAATCTCTCATTGTACCACTTATAAACATAACTTTGTACCCAGGCGGACTAAAAAAAAGATGTGTAATTTTATCCAATCAGATTAGAGTTTGCCAAATCCATTTTACATCAGATTACAAAGTAAAATAGGTTGCCGCTTGCTTAAAGTTTCAATTGGATGTTACACATCTTTTTTTTCTTCATTATGTGTCCCTTCTTCCCTTGCCAGATCCAACAGAAGCCCATTCCAGGACCTCATAATTTACAAATTAAAGTGCCCCTATTATGGATTTTTGAAAATTACCTTTCATGCAGTGTGTAACACAGCTCTAAGTGAATGAAAACATCCTGCAAAGTTTAAAATCTGAAAGTGCACCGTGTATAAAGTGAGTGAGTGAGTGAGTGAGTGAGTGAGTGAGTGAGTGAGTGAGTGAGTGAGTGAGTGAGTGAGTGAGTGTGTGTGAAGGTGTATATATATATATTTATATACACCTTGCTACGTGTACTGCGTTAGGCTAACCGAGACTTGTCATTTGCACTTTAAAATATATTGTTGCTCTTTTGTTAGTTTTGACTGCTTTTATTGTCCTCATTTGTAAGTCGCTTTGGATAAAAGCGTCTGCTAAATGACTAAATGTAAATGTAAATGTAGTAACCTGCCAAAAAAGACGAAATACAGTAATTATTTTTTTCCTCAGAATCTCTCATTGTACCACTTATAAACATAACTTTGTACCCAGGCGGACTAAAAAAAAGATGTGTAATTTTATCCAATCAGATTAGAGTTTGCCAAATCCATTTTACATCAGATTACAAAGTAAAATAGGTTGCCGCTTGCTTAAAGTTTCAATTGGATGTTACACATCTTTTTTTTCTTCATTATGTGTCCCTTCTTCCCTTGCCAGATCCAACAGAAGCCCATTCCAGGACCTCATAATTTACAAATTAAAGTGCCCCTATTATGGATTTTTGAAAATTACCTTTCATGCAGTGTGTAACACAGCTCTAAGTGAATGAAAACATCCTGCAAAGTTTAAAATCTGAAAGTGCACCGTGTATAAAGTTATTGTCTCTCAAAATAAAGAGTCGACTCAGAATAGTTGAAACGAGTCGTTTTTAAAACAAATCCCACGCCGTTTCATGTTGAGGTCAACATCATGAAATGAAAATAAGACCAATTGGACCAATTACCGCAGATTAGCGTCACGCAAAGGAGAGGTTTGGAAAAATGAATCGTTGAGCGAAGCGTTTGGGAGTCGTTGAGCAAGTAAGGTAAAAATAAATGCATATTATAAGACAATGAAAGTGTTTTTGACCTTGCATGCATGCCAACCTGTTGTTGGGGACTCCCAAAACCAAAATATGAACCTTTCATTACCCATAATAGGGGCACTTTAAAGTACCACAATCCTGTCTGTGAGAGCTGATGTTTAAAAAGTTAATGCAATAGTAACAGCAGAAAGTTCATTGCATTCTGCTTGATACTTCTGCTTTCATCCTATTCTTGTCTCCCCACAAAATGTTTCCCTACTAAACTGCACACTTTTCATGAGTGGCTGTAACTCTATGTGTCAGGCGCTCTGTCCCTATGAGACGGCGTACTACTGCTGAAGGAATCCCTCGCAGTGATGTGAAAAACCCATTAGGATGGTAATGAGCAGCACTGTGTTCACAGCTTTCCCTGACACCACCTACAGGCTCCAACAGACCTCCAACAGATCTATGTGGTGTAAAACCACAACTCTGCAGAAAATATCAGCCAAAGGAGCTGTAAGAGTCTGGTTCTGACCTAACTTGAGCAGCCAGCCCTCTCGGTCCGGGTTGAAGAATGTGTGTGTGAGGTCGTTGCCATCATCTTCAGGGATTTTGAAGGGCTCGCTCTTGATGCTCTCGTACAGGTTCTGCGAGAGAGAAGGGACATTAGTGCTTTTAATGTATGCAGATGAACACATATTTAAAACCGTCCTATGGAAAGTGAGAGAGGAAGAAGATTCTGAAGAAGAAAGAGGAGAGTAAGTCAAGTTCTTGCAGTTAGTGCTTGGCCCCCGAACTGGGCTTTTCCAGCAGAGAGAAGAAATTCTTACTTCAGGTAGTTTATCTGTTATGTTGTGTTATATCATTCATCATTAATGGCTTAATCTATAATTTTCAGCATTGGCAATCAGAGATCCAGTTAGCGGCTGTTACCCGGAGCAACTCCTCTGGCAGGTCTCCTCCGTCATTAATGCCTCTGTTCATGGAGATGAAACGCTCTACGGCGGGTTTGTCCCGGACATTGGGATTGTGAAGACTTGTGTTTAACATAATGATGGCAAAGGACAGAACATAACATGTGTCTGAAAGACAAAAAACATATACAAAGCTCAATAACTACACTGACTAGAATACTACAATACCACACATTATTTGTCTAAAATATCTGACACATCTGTAAAAAAACAACAAAAAAAACTCATCTATGTCCGTTGCAGCCCTTCACTCCATAAACATCACTCCACTTCTTTCTTTCTTTCTTTCTTTCTTTCTTTCGTTCTTTCTTTCTCTTTATTTTTAAATTTTACTGACTCCAGACAGTTTCCACAAAAAAAGGAAGCATGAAAAAACTGTTTTCAACATTGATAATAATATTAAATGTTAATAATAATTGGAGCAACAAATCAGCATATTACAATGATTCATGAAGGATCTTGCGACACTGAAGACAGGAGTAATGTTGCTGAAAATTCAGCTTTGCCATGACAGGAATAAATTAAATATTCAGATATATTAAAGGGGTCCTATTATGCTCTTTTACAAAGTCTTAATTTTGTTTTGGGGGTGTACTAGTACATGCTCTCATGCTTGGTGGTTCGAAAAACGCATTTTTTTTCCGAAATGTGTTGTGATTGGTTAGCTGTCCCAGTGCGTTGTGATTGGCAAACAGCTTAGACGGTGTTTCAGTACTGCCCTGCCCCTTGCCAAAGCAGCAAGTTCCGTCTGCTCCGGTATAGTTAAGGATGGCGTCAATATTGCCATATCAATTTGAGCCGGATTCAGACCCCAAGAATATTGAACAAGAGGATCGAGCAGAACCTTTGCACGCACGGATATGTGACCCTGGACCACAAAACCCGTCTTAAGTCGCTGGGGTATATTTGTAGCAATAGCCAAAAATACATTGTATGGGTCAAAATTTGTAATGATATTCCAATGAGCCGCTTTGTGATATCATAAAGCCCGGAAAACAAACGCTGTAGTCCAAACGAGCCATTCGTTGTAGTTCTTGAAAAGGGATAAAAAATTAAATAAAATTTAATATCTCGCTTTGGAGTGGACTTTGAGTTTTGTAACTTTGTAGATCTTTTTTATGCCCAAACATACACACTACACACTGACTAAAATTGAAAAAGTGAAAAAGCATAATAGGACCCCTTTAAAATGGAAAACTGTTATTTTAAATTTAAAGGCTTGTCATTGAAAAAATTAGCATAAATAAAATCTTCAGTCACGCTGTCAGACTCTGTTCCATGTCTCGTGTTGTGTTTTCCTCCCCCACGTGCTCCAGTTTGATTATTA
>NW_015649569.1:323131-331622 GCF_001515625.1 Sinocyclocheilus rhinocerous | reverse complement strand
CCAATATGCTAGTAATATGCATGCTAATAAGCAACTAATTAATAGTGAGAATTGGTTCCTATACTAAAGTGTTACCAAAACTTATTTCACCCTAATATTCTGAACATTTAAGTGAGACCAAAAAAAAATTATTAGTATTACTTTAGAACCAAAACCTGACATAAGCGTGGGTGTGAGTCACTAGTGTAAACTCCTAATTTGCTGCTTATTAATAGTTAGTAAGGTAGTTGTTAAGTTTAGGTATTGGGTAGGATTAGGGATGTAGAATATGGTCATGCATTAATATGTGCTTTATAAGTACTAATAAACAGCCAATATGCTAGTAATATGCATGCTAATAAGCAACTAATTAATAGTGAGAATTGGTTCCTATACTAAAGTGTTACCAAAACTTATTTCACCCTAATATTCTGAACATTTAAGTGAGACCAAAAAAAATTATTAGTATTACTTTAGAGCCAAAACCTGACATAAGCGTGGGTGTGAGTCACTAGTGCGGTGAGAATGTGAGTGGGATTTCACTGCCAGACTGAGCTGTTCTCGTACAGCTTTAGTACACCACAGTCACTGTTTACTCTCTAAACACATCATGACATGAGCTCTTAACTCTAACAAGTGACATTAAACAAGTGTCTGTTCTGCCAGTATTCAGATCCAGCATTAAATTCAGCCTGTCCGGCAGATAACAGGGCGTTGACTAACAGACATAACACCATCACCATCAAACCAACCATTCATTTCAGTATAACATTCATAATCTATCAGCTGTGATCAGACAACTGGAATGTGCTTTTCTGCAGACTTGAGATTTATCAGATAAATCTAAGGAGAAACATGCAAATTTGACTGAGCATGTTTTGGGCCAGATGTTTTTTTGACAAACATCTCTCTATGAAATAGAGTCAGGACAGAAGGAAGGTTTGTATTAGTATGGACTCTGGCCGTTTCGCACATGTCTGACCTGTGGACTGAAAGACTCCTGGGTTGCACTGGCAGTACCGGGACGCAAACGCTTCCATCATTCTGTCAATCTTCTGGGCCTCACCAGGAAGTCTGAAACTCCAGAGAAACTGCCTGTGTGGAGAGAGCAAATCCATCATAAAATCAGTCGTGAGTGAATCTAAACAAGTCCAGGTCACATTTACACAAAATCAAACAATTGTTTTACCGTATTTTTAATCATAGTGTTATTTGTTTTTTCCAAATCAAAATGGTAGAAGCATAAATAGTACCATTATATACACATACTTTACTATAATTTATTCACAATTTCTTTTATATTACAGTAATCAATATTTTGGCATTACATTTTTTTTAATTGTTATGAAAATGCCACAATGCAAAAAAAAAAAATACATTATTAAAATTGATGGTAACACTTTAGTATAGGGACCAATTCTCACTAGTTGCTTATTAGCATGCATATTACTTATATATAGGCTGTTTATTAGTACTTACAAAGCACGTATTAATGCATGACCATATTCTACATCCCTAATCCTACCCAATACCTAAACTTAACAACTACCTTACTAACTATTAATAAGCAGCAAATTAGGAGTTTGAGGCAAAGGCATAGTAAATGTTTCGTTAATGGCGAGAATTGGACCTTAAAATAAAGTGTGAACAAGTTTATATTATTAAAAAATGTAATAGTCTGATCTTCACTCTTAAAAATAAAGGTGCTTAAAAGGTTCTTAACAGCGATGCCATAGAAGGACCATTTTTGGTTCCACAAAGAACCATTCAGTTTAAAGAACCATCTCTTTCTTACCTTTTTATAATCTGAAGATCCTTATTTCGCCACAAAGGACCTTTTGTAAAACAGAAAGGTTCTTTAGATGTTAAAGGTTCTTTAGACAAAAAAAGGTTCTTCTATGGCATCGTGAAGCACCTTTATTTTTAAGAGTGTTATGATTTTGGAGTAGAAACCAGTTCATTATTGTATTACTGGGATAATTCTAAGCCAAAAGTCCTCTATATTTCGACGTGTCTAGAAATGTGGCGTGCATGCAGTTTTTGGGGAAGAATGAGAAGCTTCTCACACCTCAGAGCCTGAACGAGGTTGAGGTCGGCAAATTCATGGAGCTCTACGAAAGCCTGGAGCACTTTGATGTTGAATTCATCCCTACGAGAAAACAACAACCACACACAGGAGAAATGGTTACTTTCTGCAAAGAGTAGATTTTTTAAGATCCTTCAAGATGTTCAGCAGCATTTGTGGGCTGCTTCGTCTGTTTGTATCTATGGCTATGCTTCAAGAAATCCTGTTGTTTTGACAAGGCACATCCCAAGAGGAAGTCCATTTCCCTCAGAGGCGCACATGTTGCGTTTCACTGCTGCTGTTTTCCTCACTAAACCCAGACAATCAATTTCCGGAGGATTTTTGTGATGAATCAGGCACATATCTCTCACAGCGCAACTGACATGCACTGAATAAACAAGGGTAAAAAACCACAGGAATGAAGTAAAGGGTTACCGTTCCCCCAAGTAATCCCCGATAACAGTTTTGTTCAAGCCTTCGCCTTTATAGAGGAACTGAGCGATGTCTTCAGGGGTCTGTTGCAGGAGGTCGTTCTCCAGCAGAAACTGGATCCCCTACAAGGAATTTGATTTAAAAAGGATTTTAGGATCAACTCTATAAATGTCAGGGAAATGATGTGGAAAATTTCCAAATTTAATACAGTATGTCAGGGAAAATGTCACAAGGTTGATCGCTCAGTACAAATACTATAAATTAAAGGTTAAAGGCTTTAAAAAACATATTAAAATAGTTGACATCTGTGAAGATTTTCAAATATCTGGGTCATTGTAGAACAGACAATAAAAATGAAACTTACTTTTTTGGGGTCCATGTTGAATTTCTTCCTTCCCATTGCAATTTGTTTGTTTCTCTGTGTTGTTTTGCTGCAAATGGAAGTAAATATGTCTTAACAAAAATCCCTTAATAAGAATGAAGGCAGACAAAGAACCTCTTTGCCTGCAGATACGACGTATGGAGTAAACCGAGTTCAAAACAATAACCACACTTTTAAAACGAACAGTCCTGTGCTTATTGTCACAAATAGTTGTTGATTTGACTTGTTATATTTTTCTCTTATTTTAATTTCCCAGTGAGGTCCACTTATAATAATCTTAAATATCATTATAAAACGGATAGTTCCGGTCCTTGATTCTGATTGGTTGAGCCGCGTTCGAAGCTGTTGTAAATTACTCTACAAACATACACCTTTGTTTACGTCTGTTGTTGCTCGGCAACCACTTTGTTGCAACCACAACCGTTTCTGCTTCGCGTCGTGCCTAACAACGCCCATTAGCTGGTTATAAATTCACTGTAAACCATGGCTTCTTGGGGCTTATTGCTTTATTTAATGACATTTTTCAACTCTCGACTGTTACAACGAAACAACTAGTTAGTTTGTTTTACTGCTGTGCTTTTAAGAAGTCTATGTAAACACCATCTGTGCACACAAAATGACCTTCATTCACAAAGTTCACCATATCCCTCACACTTACATCTTTGTTTATGAAATGCTTACAGTTTAAAATATTTAGCTACCAATAAGAGTGCAGTGCTTTTAGCTTTGTTTAGCACAGTTTTGTATGCTTACAGTCCACAGAATTCAGCTGGTTTTCCCAGGAAAAAATGGTGCAGAGAATGTGAAAATAGTCATATGGGTCTACTTATGTGTTGTGGGTTTGATTATGTGTCAAATATAGATTTAACCGCTGCATTCTTCAATAACAGCCTTTTTGCAAAGCTGCGTTACATTGTGACATATTCATTAATTAAACAATCTGCACTAAAATCAGCTGCTATATATTCAACATCCATTCAATCACACTGAGTCAATCTATATTCCCGTAAGCACAATAAAACACATAAGCACACACAGCACACTCAGGTGTGTGAGCGGTGATGACCTTTCAACCAGATGACACACTGTGAATAGAGCGCTTAATGAATGTTTAGAAGAGGACAGATCAGTGAGGACCCTCAGACAAAAGAGAGACAGGTGCAAATATGAATGAGCTTCAGTTGGACTGGAATGAAAAGGAAACATTTCAAGCTCTCATAACTCACCTCTCGCCCACACACGTGAGCTGCTCGATTTCCGTCATCACTTCAGCGATCTCAAACTTCAGCCGCTGTAAAACAGAGGCTCGCATCAAACAGTAAACTCTATACGACACTCCTGTAACCCAAATAATGCACCATTCTGCTAACAACACCAAGGTCATGGGTTCGATTCCCACGAGAAAATGTGGAACTTGAATACAATGTAAGTTTCTTTGGATGAAACTGCCTGCCAAATGCATTTTACAATGTTCTAAAGCTATTTAACCAGAGAAGACCAAACAAGGTGCTTTTTATGTTGCATTCAATGAAGAAAAATAAAGGCCACTTAATTTTGAGTTAAAATATGTTGTTGTAACTTGCGTTACTGAGATTGTAACGAGTAATAATATTACCCAAATTTGATTAGTAATGCGTTATATTACTGCGTTACAGCAAAAAGTAATATACTACTGTAATATTATTACTTTTGTAATGCGTTACTCCCAACACTGGTTATGTTCAGAACGCAATGGCAGCTCACTATAGAGGAATTATGAAAAGCAATGGATAATACAATTCATTTAATAATTATTTTTTCTAATATAAAACTAACTATTATTATTATCAAATTCTCTTTCTTTCGACTACGTTCTCACCTCAATATCATCCAGCAGTTCCTTTTTCCTGCGTCGTATGTTGGACAGCTCGTCTCTCTCCTCTAAGGACAGATCTTCAGGGACTGTAACAAAACACAAGCGTAGGACACCTGTAAACGTGTGTTTATATGAGCACTGGTTGAAGAGCATAACATATTCAAATCAGCAATAATGTGGGTCAGATGTTTCCCTCAGCATTCAAACTCCAGTCATACTATCTCCAGACTCTATGTGAATTACTGGGACATTCTTTGCCATAAAATGAGAGATCCTCCATAAATATTCTTCTCAGACTTCTGATGAGTATAGTCATAAAAGGAGCCAGGGTCGTATGAAAAATCTGAGGCCATGTCCACACGTATACGAGTATTTTTGTAAACGGAGTTTTTCCTTCTTCCGTTTTTAAAAAAAACTCCGTCCACATGAAAACGCAAACGCATGCTATGAAGCACTGTCAAGAGCATGCCAAACCAACAGGTGGCGATATAATCTCAACCGTAAAGCCATGTTGGCCAATCAGAAGCCTGAAAAAGTCTCCAGTAGGCGGAGATAACAGCGCAGGCGCCGACGTCACAAGCCAAAAACTCCGGTTTCGCTGTCTACACGATAACACTGCAACCGGAGTTTTTGAAAATCTTTAAAAAAAATAACCGCGTTCCTGTGGACAGGGCCTGAAAAGTTTGGGCAGGCACAAGGTTCCTTCAAGGTCTACTTTCCTGCAGAGTTTAGCTCCTAATCAAACACACCTGAACCAGCTAATCAAGGTCTTCAGGAAGATTACTAGAAAGTTACAGGTGAGTTTGATCATGTTTGGATCTAAACTTGGCAGAAAAGTGAATCAAACAATAGAAACCATCACAGAATTTCTAATGGTTTTACTGGTTATAATGGGAATTGTATTGGTTTTAATAAAAACTCTAACAGTCTTTGGTGATTTGTCACCTTCGATTGGTGGCTTGTTAAAACCACTAAATCCTAATGGAATATGGCCCAAAACACACTACAGGAAACCATTTTTTAATGGTTTTAATGGTTAATAGTTGATTGCTTGATATTTGTAGTGGAAACCATTTGAATTTCTGTGATGGTTTCTGTTGTTTTGGTTTTTTTCTCAACAGGACCTGTTCTAAAGCTTCATGAAAGAAGTCAAATTCCCCAATTCCCAACAGTTTCTGCATTCTTTCAAATACTTTCGATATACAAAAATGTGCATTACTTAGGAATAGGAGAAAAACGTAACGCAATATGGTGGAAAAATTCTCACATTCTACACAGAAGAGTTGTTAAAGTCACTGCAGCTGCTGTTAGAAGCTGTGGCTGCCATAAAAACAGTCAGTGTCCTGAGACACCTTGGGACTGCACATGTGCATTCAGCTTAACATATAAGCTTTTGTATTGTTATTTGAGCATAACAAATGTTTATGGGGCAGTTCATGTCAGATATTTGAAATATGTAATAATTTATCACATATTTATTTAATTTATCAGGATTTCCCCATTCAAGCAGATAGTATTTGGTCTTGGATGCCCAAAATAGCTGTCTGGAGACATTGCGAATATGGCTGCCGAGTGAACAGACTTTCTTTGAAAGAGGTTTTGATTTGATTCTTTGCTTCTTTTAGCCCACTGCAGCGGTTTCTATTGACAGAGGTCTTAAAGTGGTTGTTCTGTGCTGTCTCTAATACATGAAAAAGAAGCTTTAGGATACTCTTTTATATGTCTGATTTTCATGTTCACTATTATTGTCAACAGCAATTTTATGCCATTCCAGTCTGGCAACAGACTAAAATGAATGAATATGACGCGATGAAATATTGGTTAAATCTAAAGAACATAATTTGGACAAAAAGTATTAAAGCAGAAAATGTGTGAAAGCGAACACCAGCAGTGTTTGAGTCCACAGGCTCCTCAGATTCTGCGTGAAGATGGTTGAGATTCATTCAGCAGGCAGAGGAAGTAGGTCACTTCAGTATTTCTGCTGGAGCAGATTGTAGCGCTCGCCAGCTTCCTGTATCCATTGCTTGGGAAGAGAAATCCCATCTGCATCACTCCACTAAGCTGCTTTGAATTTCATCTCCCATTTTCACTTCACATTCAGTTGTCAATTGCTAAAACCCTTTCTAGGCCAAAAAGCATGAAAAGATACTGAACATTAGTTCAAAGCTTTCTGATGGCCTGCGACGTCTATAGTGGGGTGACTACGGCGAACTCGGAAAACAAGGGTTCATGGAAACAATGAATGTTTTCCATAAAGACAAAAATGATGACACTAACCACGTCCTGGCTGCATACAATGGTTTCTGGGTTCTCTTTGACAACGTGCATAAAGCAGCATTTATTGAGTGATCCCCCACAGGCAAACCTATACGTCTACAACACAGAAATCCTACATCATCTGAGAGAATTCCCATGCTGGAATAAAAGAGGCAAATGTCTTCGATTGTTGGCCTATTGGACTCGGTGACAAACCCCCACTGTGTGTTAGTGAGCGTGCGCACACACAAGAAGCACAGGGTAATTTGATATCACTGTGGCTCTAATGCATTAAACATGACCTATAACCCAACAAGGGGAAAAGGAAACTTGCGTGCCAAAAAATTTGCTTTCTTTATTGTGACGTTGGCGTGTCAAGTGTGTGAATTTAAATATACTATTATATGTCAGTTCAAACACAATACAGCCAGTGCATCATTAAGACCTGCACTTATTAGTGGTGTTTACTAATTTCAACTAACTCCTAACCCTAATTATAAAAAATGTGCATGAAACTCCGTCTGCACTCGTTGTGCTTCCGATGTGAGTGGAACCTCAAATAATTTTCTATGTGATTTTCAACCAAATAAATTGAAATAAATTCAATATGCCGATATGGTGAACAGTGTCTCAGAGTGGTTCAGTTTGCAGTAAATGCTGCTCCACCTCCTTTGAGTTTGGGTCGCTTATAAAGTACAATTGAAAATGCAATGTGCACCACCCATTTCACCAAATTTGTAATAAGAAATGTTTATAAACCTGTTGCCAGCAAAGGAGAAACTATAACGATTCCCTGTAGTTTTATAAATAAAAGCCTGATAGTTTAATGTTTGAAAGTGAAGAGATTTAGGCCCAATCCCAATTCTATTTTATACCCCTTCCCCTTCCCCTTGTCCCTTGAAACAGAGCGTCAAGGGGTAGGGGTGAAAATATTCCCCTAAGAATTGGGACACCACTACTATGCCGTCACACGTCATCATACGTCGTCTAGCTCCTACAATACACACACCTATACTGTTGTGCTGGTGTGCATTAGAGCCTTTAATTACCGTTCTATATTAATGCACTGCTTACTGACACACACACACACACACAGACACACACACACATATCGGAGATCGCGCAGCTCACATATTCAGGAGAAAAGAAACTTGTCAACGCTGCCCCGCGACTTTTATTAATA
This sequence comes from Sinocyclocheilus rhinocerous, assembly GCF_001515625.1. Lineage (NCBI taxonomy): Eukaryota > Metazoa > Chordata > Actinopteri > Cypriniformes > Cyprinidae > Sinocyclocheilus > Sinocyclocheilus rhinocerous. Next base: position 323,470 of record NW_015649569.1, on the reverse strand, counting down.
ACAGTTTAAATACTGAATCGCTACATTATATTTTCCAGCAACAAGAGGATAAAAATCACAGTTTTTTTAAGTAAACTCACTCTAAAAAGAGAAATGCACAGACGCGCATACACGCAACTTTCATCTCTCTCTCTCGAATTGGCAGTATTTGAGAAAAGGGTTTAGCGATTTCTAATTATTGGGGGGACTAGCCCCCCTCAATGTCTACGGTGGTTATCGCTCTGATCAGACATGAAAATATGTTGTGTCACCCCTCCAACCAGAAGAGAATTGAGACACCCCTACCCCTTCACGTGAACGCGCGAAACGGAGGGGTAGGGGAAAGGGGAAGGGCTAAGG
>NW_015649569.1:311546-323121 GCF_001515625.1 Sinocyclocheilus rhinocerous | reverse complement strand
GCTCTAATGCACACCAGCACACCAGTATAGGTGTGTGTATTGTAGGAGCTAGACGACGTATGATGACGTGTGACGGCATAGTAGTGGTGTCCCAATTCTTAGGGGAATATTTTCACCCCTACCCCTTGACACTCTGTTTCAAGGGACAAGGGGAAGGGGTAGGGGAAGGGGAAGGGGTATAAAATAGAATTGGGATTGGGCCTTAGTGTCAAGGCAACTGCTTGGCTATATTATTGCCCAGCTATTAAAAGTTGGATATATAGTACAGCCAACCTGATCTGCATACAGCACACTCACAAAAAGTATATACATAACCAATCTCAGGTTTGTGATTGTTTATACTGCTGCAAAATGTAAAGTATATTATAGCAGAGCTCTTTAAATCCACATAAATTTCTGATCCACATACATTCAGTATAATCAGTACAGATCTAATCTGCTAAATGCAACTATAAAGCATTTAGATATTAAGATATTATGAATATTAACTTTATGATTATTGTGAAAAGTGCTATACAGGTACATTTTATTTGGGTACTGTGATTTTAGTGGCATTGTAAAATAAAATAAAATAATTGTTAATATTATATGATATTTTTAAATATTTTACAGTAAATTAGTGTTAGTATAACGGTAATATTTCTTACTGAATATTTTAATAATCATAATAATAATTTTTATTATTCATATATAACCACACATCATTTTTGGGCATCTCTACAAACAAGCCGTTTTGCAAACCTGCAACCTCGCAATTGCGAGTTTACATCTTGCAATTTTTTTTTTTCAGAATTGCATGATATAAAGAAAGAAAAATATAAGGAAAAATGTCAGAATTGTGATTAAAAAGTCACAACCATCTTTTTAATTTCTTTATTTAGTGGTGGAAAATGGCTTCCACAACACTCTAGCATTATGGTGGAGACTGTTGGATTGGCAAACACCACTCATATGATCTACACCTTTTCTGTTATATTGACTAGATAAATGTGAGTTGGTTCCTACATACACAGCATCAGCAGTGTATGGATACAGGACAGATCTACATATGAATAAACCTCATTCCCATCATCCATTTCATTCCCTCACCTCCAACAAGGCATCAAAAGGTGAACCAATCCACCAGTCCACAGATTAATCTAAACCTCGCTCAAGAACATCCCCATCGCATCCACACTCAGATATTAGCCGTCTTGTGATTGCTAAGGCTGCTTAAAGCCTGCATAATGCTGTGCTCTCCTCAAATCCAAGCACAAAAACACTTTCTACAGCCACCACACTTAGTTCCACCCAACATTCACATCACAGTAGCTGTTTCCATCCACCTATTTTTAAGCGCATTTTGGAATATCGGATTTAAAAAAAATGCTGGATGGAAACGGCAACATGCGCATAAATTCTTAAAATGCGCATAAAAAACTTAAGCGCACATTTGAGTAGGATAAACTTTTTATCCGATAAGAAAAAATGCGCATAAACTACGATGGAAACACATTTACCGAATAAATGCCTCCATGCGCATCGAAAAAGACATGTGACTTTGAAAGCTGCACTGTCGTCAAAGTATTTCTGTATAATTGTCTTACACGACTGCGAAAGCAATGACCACATTAGTTGTGTTTCATCTGCTCGCTCTGAGGCGCAAGCAACTTATCATATATGAATATTATTATATTCAGTGGCTTCTCCTAGTATTCTTAGAGATAGCTATTTAGTGCCAGTTTATCAGGAAGTGATGATTTTGTTCTCTTTGACTCGTTGGATGGAAACGACGCTTTATTCGCACATGTTTCATACGATATTCCAGTTTTGCGCACAAGTTTAATTCGAATCTTTGGATGGAAACATAGCTAGCGTTTACAAGTTTTAGAGAATCAAGCTACCAATGGGTTACTTATAGTTGCTTCTGCTGGGATACGAAAAAGACACTTCAGCTTAAAAGAGAAACGTTCAGATCACGAGCTCTACGTCCTTTGTGGAGACTGGGAACATCTAATGAAGGAAAGTCTTGGATAGACATCCTGATATTGTCCAGGACTGCCTCGGGACAATAGAGAGGATGTCTCTGCCCATCTGCAGTGCAGATTAGATGACTTACAGCACATAACGATAGCAACCACACAAACACAGAGCTGCCTTATCATGCACTTACACCTCACATTTACACAAAAAAAACATAGTTCTGTGTCTACGTAAGTACACAGCACAACGTCTTCCATCTTAAATCTCACAAAATATGCGGTACGTACCATCACTCTCTGCCCATATCTGTTGTTCTTTATGCGGCATAGTAGTCATTCCTCAAAGCGGACCACACTGGAAACTGTCAGAAGAATGATTTCCCCGGGGAAACTGAAGTACTCAGATACAGGCACGATGTGTCTGCGTTTATTCCACACACGCTGCTCTCAAAACACACTATACGCATAGTTTGCATACTTATACAGACCAACTGTTCAGGTAAAACCAGTTCAGCCACCTCTGCTCTGAAACCACATCAGTCTCTGGTGCATTCAATTATCATGAGTGTTCAGCTTATTATTGGTAAAACTCACCATATATTCACCAAGGTCAAGTTTCATCAGGAAGCGTGAGTTGAGTTTGTTAAAATGTTGCATGGAACAGTAAATGGAGACAGTACATTGTTATTAAGTTTTAAGGCAATCTGCTTTGTATTTAGATTTACTGCTGTTTAAGGAAGTATCAATTTTTCGCACCCTTAGCAATGTCCTAACAAGCGTCTATTGTATAACAGCCAAGCAACCACCTAGAATAATCCCAGCAATCGCACATGCTAACAACGTTCAGCACAGACTACAGCAACTGTAGTAATAGTACAGCAATACACTCCGGCAACCTCCCACAACACCCTAGCAGACACATAGCAAAATGTTAAAAAAACACGCTAACAACTATAGCATGGTCAAGTTTTGCAGGGGGAAGCAAAATTTGAGAATGTTTTCTGTTATTGTATGTAGTCACTGTAGCTGAAATGATGTTATGTTATTGTTAATTGTGATGCGACCTCATTATTTTGTTTTACTCATACTGACACAATTGTTCGCTATTTTGATATCATCAATATAACTTGACATAATGGGACTGTTTACACTCAGTTGGGAGTGGCACCTGAATCTGAGCTGGTTTCAATAATGAGTCACAAACTTTATTCATAGCCACACAACAAGGGCAAGTTAAGTTTGTTTCCAGGACTGCACCATGAACTCACTACAAATAAACAGACAAGCAAAATAACTGTGCAATTGCCATGCCATTTATTTAAAATGCATTTTTTGGTCTAATTGAAAATCTTTGTTCAGTTTGTCTAAAAGCAAATAAAGGTCTCTATAAAAATAAATACGTAAAATAAGATACAATTAACAATTTTCTTTAAATGCAGTTTTTGGTAACACTTTAGTATAGCGACCAATTCTCACTATATTAACTAGTTGCTTAATAGCATGCCTATTATTAACATATTGTCTTTTTATTAGTACTTATAAAGCACATATGCATGACCATGTTCTACATCTCTAATCCTACCCAATACCTAAACTTAACAACAACCTTACTAACTATTAATAAACAGCAAATTAGGAGTTCATTGAGGAAAAAAATTGTAGTTAAGGGTTTGTTAATGCGAGAATTGGACCTTAAAATAAAGTGGCCTTAAGGTTTTTCAAAGTCATCTTTATTTACAGCAAACTAAATATTGACAAACAAAATGTTTTTAGTTTTCTCTTAATGAAAATTCGGTAACACTTTAGAATAGGGAACACTTATTCACTATTAACTACGACTTTTCCTCAATAAATTCCTAATTTGCTGCTTATTAATAGTTAGTAAGGTTATTGTTAAGTTTAGGTATTGGGTAGGATTAGGGTTGTAGAATAAGGTCATGCAGAATAAGGCATTCATATGTGCTTAATTTGTACTAATAAATGGCTAATATTCTAGTAATATGCATGCTAATAAGCAACTAGTTAAGAGACCCTAAAATAAAGTATTACTGAAAATTCTACTATATTATAGCTAATTTAGCTTTTGTTTATAGTGAAATTAAGTTGTAAAAAGCAAAATTATATTGACATTATACTGACCTACATTCAGTAACATTTTGGCTTGTGTCTAAAGAAAACATATTGATTATAATGGTAACACTTTAGAATAGAGAACACATATTCACTGTTAATTAAGAGTCTTGGTCCTTAAAAATGAAGTGTTTGTCTGATTTACTCCATCCTGTTATTTGTGATCTACACAACAAAATTGCTTTTCTCTTCTAAACTTTATTTCTTTGCTTCCAGTGAATGTAATTGTCTAAAATGTTTACTTGAAAATGATTCAGGTATGATGACATAACTGAAACTGTAATTTCCGGCATGCTTTGCATGAGACTTAAAAATAAATATTTTTATGTAAGTATTATGTCTGTGTTTTTGAGCAAGATGGGGAAAGGGGGATATTTGATAGTGTTTACTATTACATTTTGAACAATTGCAGTTACGCTGAGTTACAACTGTGGCGAAGAATGGTGTTTTGCGTGAGGACAGGTACATAAGAAGTATGTCGATTTAGCATTTAGCTTGTGTTAGTGTCTTGATCAAAAGCATAATGTCACTTGCTCATGGGCCATGCCCTTATGGGGCTAGAACGAGCAATGAAGCCCAAAAGCCTTAACAACAAAATCTGCTAAATCTGATGAAAAGATCTGGAGTTTTGCTCATCCTGGTGATGATGCTCCAGCCTCTGTTATTGCCATATGTGAATCTGCACAGATCATTAGTCTGGGAAAGCCATCTGACACAAAGAAAACATGTTATCGTGACTCTTTTTTGTTGTTGTTCAGAAGGAAAAGTTTCAGCATAAATTTCAGCAAAGAGGATATAGATCTTATATTGCATTGAGAAATTATACATTAGTTTGATATGTTATTATTTCTTACATTTTTTATGCAAAACTAGATGTTGTTTACCTGTGCAAAACAGGTGTTGTGTGTGTTTGCGGGGGGCTGATGTCCTGAGTTTTTCATAGCATAGTTGTTATAAAGGGCATTATAACATATATGGATATTAATCACCAAATTCAAAAGTCTCTGCAATAACCTGTTCTCTTGATATGGCTCAAGTCTCTTCCTAAAAGTCTAAGGGATTTTTTTTAATGATCCACATGGCAATAACCATAAATCTGACTATTTAGAAAAGTAATAGCACAACAAGCCATACAAAATGGAATATCATTCATGTCTGCAGCACAAATGGTGCGGGACGGCTGAAGTACTTAGGGTTAGGAGTTTGTTTAAATCACTAACCCTAACTACAAGCAATTGACCCATTCCTGCCGCGAAGCTGATTTTACAATCTGCATCTCTGTTCTGTATTAATATTCCATGAAGTTATTTTTTTTTCACAGTATACTCCACAGAAACAGATGGCCCCGCAGTGTGTATCTCCTTAAGGTGCTTCAAATATTAAAAAATGAAACACAAACAAAACCTCCACGTTGACTGAATTCACCCACTCCACACATAACTCAATAAAACCTCACTCCAGAAGAAACCTCGCACCCTCACAATGCCTTATTCATCGCCACTGGAGTCCATTTGGAAAATGATTTTTAAAAAGAAAGCTTCCTTTTCCTTTAGCAGATGAGAAAATATCCTGATGCCCCTATTTTTAACTCATCCTGTGTCATGCTCCCGTTCACAAATTAGATTAGTATTTTTGGCAGAGGCTCTGTGCTGTTTCTCATATAATTAGTGGTTTGCCTGCATCTGATTTCTCATGCTGGTTTAGTCCTCTGGGTTAATAATGTGAGTAAAGTTTAAGCTCAGAACAGCTGCATAAAGCATCAGCATCGGCTCCGTGAGCTTCCATATCTGCATCCTACTAGCATCTACCATGATTTGCATGAGGACGATAAATATGCAAGTGTGCCAATAGATTAACAGATGCTTCACTGTGAAACTGCTGGAAGTGAGATGGACTAGCTGACAACTTTTTCCTCAACATTGTGTCAAGTAAATCTTTTAGAAGAAATACAAATTATGTAAAGTCACTTTAAAATTAGCCTTTCCATTCACGTTCCTTCTGATGCATATTGCACATAAAGACTTTCCTGACTGGAAAATTAAAACCATATCAGGACACAAGGTCACAAAATAACTGAAAATTGAGTGTTTACTAATGTCATTTTGCATTATTGATACACTATTTTCCTATTTAATGCTGTAAAGTTGACAAGGAATTAAAGTCATGTTAACAAAGTAGCAGACTGCAGATTTTTATTAGTGGCAAGAAATCAAAATATCTATCAGTTTATTCCATTTTGTATGAAAATGTATGCGTTAGTAGAGTATTAGTAGACTGTCTGCTTAATATCTTCTAACACTTTCTTTGTCAACTTATTCTACTAACCCTAAACCTACCCTAACAGTCTACTCTGAGAGTTAGTAGACATGTAGATGCAAATTAATGAGAATTAGTTGACATGTAGTTGACATGTAGTTACAAAGTTACTTATAGTTAGTAGAATGTCTAAAGTGGACTATCGAAATAAAGTGTAACCCAGAACCATACCGCCAATCCAAACTGTATGCTAATTGTCAATCATCTTTGACGATAGTGGATTTAGATAAAAACACAAGGATTTGCAAAATTACATGACAAAAATTGTAGTTAGTAATGTAATCTATTACGTTACACATAATTTGACTACTTTAGATTACTTTTAGACAACTTTTGACTCGTTTATCACATTGATTTAAACAGGACAATCTTGTACCATATTGATATAAAACTACAAAGAGAGAGAAAATACATTCCATTTGTTGTTGTTAATGTGAAGTGCAATACATTACATCAAGGTTTCCCAAACGGTTTGTGAAGGAATTGCAGGGGGTTTGTGAGTTTAATGGAAAGCTAACAATTAAAGGGATAGTTTGCCCAAAAATGAAAATTCTGTCATTAATTACTCATCCTCATGTCGTTCCAAACCCGTAAGACCTTCGTTCATCTTCGGAACACAAATTAAGGTATTTTCAATGAAATCCGAGAGCTCTCTGACCCTGCATAGACAGCAAGGGTCCTACCACAGCACAGAACAGTAATAAGGACATTGTTAAAATAGTCCATATGACATCAGTGGTTCAACCTTAATTTTATGAAGTTACGAGACTACTTTTTGTGTGCGAAGAAAACAAAATAACTTTATGCAAAGATTTCTTCTCTTCCGGGTCAGTCTGTCACCATTCACAAGAGTAACACGATGCATGTGAGGTAGTTCCCTTGCTGTCTATGGAGGGTCAGAGAGCTCTCGGATTTCATCGAAAATATATTAATTTGTGTTCCAAAGATGAACGAAGGTCTTACAGGCTTGGAACGACACGAGGGTGAGTAAACACTGACAGAATTTTCATTTTTGGGTGATCTAATCCTCTTAAAATGTCAAATTAAAATCAATCGTTTTCAAATAACAGCAATTCGAAATAGCCAAATTTGTAATCAAGTAATAAATACAAAGTAACTGTAGTCTGATTTCGAGTATTTTAGAATGTAATTATAATTACAGTACAGTTTTTGGAATCTGATTACGTAATCCAGCATGATATCCAGCAAATATATAATGAACTGTAGTTGGTTTCTTTACATGTCAGATAATCTTTTCCTGTCTAAGTAGGTGCATCTTGCCCAGAAAAACCTGCAATAAGGACCAGATTATAAATCAATAGTCAAACGCCTACGCCTACGCCTACACAAGACTAAAGTCAGAGGAACCTCAGTTCTGTCTGCCTGAATACCATCTAACTTTGCTGTGGCTCAAATTTTAATCTGTTAAATACAGTGGCTTTGAATGATGATAATATTTCTGAGTGACACCATTTCATCTCTCATCTCCTTCTATGGAATGAATCCAATCAAATATAAAATCTCCTTGTCTATCAAGGCAAATCTGAGGTGCAATGTGGCATGGGGCATCAAGATGAGACAGTGAGACCTTCTTTCTGAACGCCCTGAGGCCTGCTATGACTCAGACAGGAAATGAGTTTAGAGCTTGATTCCAGCTGTCTGATAGAGAGCCATGAATGAGACAAACTGGGCCGCCGTACACCTAACAGGCCTGTTTATATTGGCCCCTGTCTGTCCAGACACCACATCTGCATGTGAGGAAGGGGGTGTACTCTGCTGTATGAGAGGGGAATGCAAAGACAAAATCACTCTGTCACGATATTATGGTTGAAACGTGGGCGTCCTGGCAGCTCTTTATTGCGCCATAAGACATTCTTCAGTCCCTCTGACACTTGTGTTTTTCATTCCTTGTGAACTCAATTCCTTTAGCCTGAATTTCTTTGGGACTTTGGGGTTTAATTATAAACTATAGGAGAGGCTGTTGTTAGTTTAAGTCCGGCTGTGGAGATGCAAAGGAAGAGAACTGGGCCAGTCAAGAGGTGTTTAAATGAAGATAATCGGAGGCACATTTCAATGATCTCTGAGATGTGTTACAAATGGCTCCCAGTGACTTACAACTCATCTAATTAACGTTACACTTACACAGCAAATCTAATCTTATTGTTACATTAACATTTATTTGATTTCGTTTTTTGGTAATGCTTTAGTATAGGAACCTATTCTCACTATTAACTAGTTGTTTATTAGCATGCCTATTATTAGGTACTTAGTACTTATAAAGCACATATTCTGCATGACCATATTCTACATCTCTAATTCTACCCAATACCTAAACTTAACAACTACCTTACTAACTATTAAAAAGCAGCCAATTAGGAGTTTATCGAGGCAAAAGTCGTAGTTAATGGTTTGTTAATGGCGAGAATTGGACCTCAAAATAAACTGTGACCAGTTTTTTTTTAATGAGAATATCAGACAACGTCCGAGCCCTCATTAATTACCATTACATTTTAATAGTTTATACCAGGATTTCCCAAATGGTGGGTTATGAGATAACTGTTTGTGTGTTGTTGAAAAGCAAATAATTAATTAAATTGAATATATAACATTAAAATAAAACAAACGGGGCTGCACAATTAATAAATAATTCTAAAATAGCTATATATCTAATACTATCAATACAGTCATTTGCTTCACACTTGCAAAATTTCTGACATTTTTTGTCGATTTCATCGATATTCTGCCAAAAGGATTTGACATGTTGATATCTTAAGGGCTTTAATATGAATAAATAGTTAAATATGCAAAAAAATAATTGTATTGCAACTTGTAGTGTAAATTAACTTGTAAAGAAACCTTTATTTGACCCTCTAACTCTAACACTTTCTATTCTATTTTAATTCTACTTTATATTTATCTTTTTTCTTTATTTTTTTATTCTTTATTTAAAAAAAACCACTGACTTTTTCATTAACTGTTCCCTCCTGGTGGAATGACCTGCCCAAATCAATCCGAGCAGCTGAGTCCTTAACCATCTTCAAGAAATGACTAAAAACACATCTGTTCCACCTTTATTTGACCCTCTAACTCTAGCACTTTCTATTCTATTTTAATTCTACTTTATCTATATTTATCTTATTTTTTATATTTTTATTTAAAAAACAACAACAAAAAACAAACAAACACTAGCTTTCTATTTTTTTCTATTCTATCTACTTGTTTTTCTTTGTTTGTGTGTGTGTGTATAATATGTGTGTGTATATATATATACACCTTGCTACGTGTACTGCGTTAGGCTAACCGAGACTTGTCATTTGCACTTATATATTGTTGCTCTTTTGTTAGTTTTGACTGCTTTTATTGTCCTCATTTGTAAGTCGCTTTGCATAAAAAACGTCTGCTAAATGACTAAATGTAAATGTAAATGTAAATGTAAAGAGTGAACTATACCCTTAAAAGTATCTATTTCCATTAGCAGTAGAGTGTTCTTCATTCTTTGTGTTTGAATGTCTCAGCAATATCAATATTAGACATGAAATGACATGTCATATCACAGTTCAATTGCAATATAAGACAAAATATAATATATATAAATATTTTAAATAAATGTTAAAAATAAAACAATTATTTATTTGGATAAATAATCCAAATGAAACACTTAGCAAAAAAGATTAGATATTTCATCTGTTTACTTGCATGTAATGCGACCCTTAACCGGCAACAGACAACCACGCAGAACATGCAAATATGTCTTGAAATTATTTAAATATTAACTTGCAGTTCGGCTGCATGTTTGGAAACGCCTGGGTTATAGCATAAAAACTACCTGATAGCTTACACAACATTAACCTTTTCAATATTTACTTATTTCTAAATGTGTTCTGAGAATATGTAAAATTTGTCATGGGTCCCTACTGATTTTATTTTTTTAACCCTGTTACACTCTGATAAAGTATTTGTGACCACATGCAGACAGAAAAGTATTTCTTACAGTCTTGACCTTAACCTCATTATTTCACTTCTGTTATAAGAAAAGATCCAAAACAATAGTTTTTGTAACAAAGCACAAGAATAATGGTGTGCTACAATACCATATACCAGTTAAGGTGGCACATTACACAAATCAAAACGTTTTGAAAGAGAAATGCCATGGATTATTATAATTTATATGTGATTTATTACAGGGTACACTAGTGTGAACTTTACATGCCATTTTAAGGAAGAATGTTCGTGAACCTAAATCCTGATTTCATAAAAAACGCTTGGAAAGAAATGTGAAATCATTTAGCTACCTGGAAGAGGTTGTGAAATAAGGGGAAATGTATTAAGAAATCAAGGAATCTTAGTTTGTAATTCCACATTCTGCTTCAGATGCTTTAGGTATTATGACACCTTTTTTGTATAGCTCTGGAATAAACAGCTCAACACAGCAAACCTAGTAATTAGTGATTTCCACCCACAGCATACTGTGGTCAGTTATGAAGTGATGAATGAAGGGTCAGTGGGGGAGTGTTGCTGCTGACATAACACAGGTGAAGCCCTCAATTGCGGCTGTGCACTGACTCACGCTTACTCATACTAGAGCAGCTGTCAGGAATATGAGCTGTGACCCATTTAACCGGCTACACTTTACAAATGATCTCAAACCTGTGTTTGCCACGCGTCCACAGGGAATTATACACAGAGATGCTAGTTTGGGCTTGTTGAACTCATTCACTCTAGATCAGAACCAGACACAGTCCAGCATCAGGTAATTTGTCTGTCCAGACTGAATATGAAACTGCTGTAAGATGTGCCAATATGCACAGCCAATAAGAACATATTTGATGTGGAGATTTCCCTGTGGACACACCTACTCAGTTCAATGCTGCAATAGAAAAAAAGCACCATTAAAGTAGTCCAGCCATATGCTATATTCCAACATGAAGAGCAGCAGCCAGGTAAGGCATCCCCCAAGTTAAAGGGTTAGTTCACCCAAAAATGAAAATTAGGCTGCGTTTTTCTCACCCCCGAGGCATCCTAGGTGTATATGACTTTCTTCTTTCAGACGAATCCAGTCGGAGTTATATTAAAAATTGTCTTTGATCTTTCAAGCTGTTTAATGCCACTCAGCGGGTGTTGCATTGCTTCAGTCCAAAAGAACTTAAATAAAAATCGCCCATCCATAA
>NW_015649569.1:307481-311402 GCF_001515625.1 Sinocyclocheilus rhinocerous | reverse complement strand
GGGTGTTTATTTTAAAGTCATATACACCTAGGGGGTGTTTATTTATTTACTCGGGGGTGAGTAAAACGCAGCCTAATTTTCATTTTTGGGTGAACTAACCCTTCAAGACCTGTAGTTTGTTTATAATGATTAATATGGGTTTTCTTAGCTTAAGGGTTTGTTGCAAGCAGGGCCAGACCTCCAGTGAGCTGTTAACTCAAGAATCGCTGCAAATGAATAGTTTCAGTCAATACGTTGAACTCATTTTGAGTTTCGATTTGTGAAAGACAATCCATTCACTGATCCTCTTCTTCAGTTCAGTTCACTGGAGGGAAGATTATCAGTGGCATCTTACAGTATATTTGCATCCTGACACAAAGCTACTGTGTGGCTTCAGAGGGCTTGGGATATACAGTAGTCAACATTTGAAGTGGATCAAAACCTTTCATCAAAGTTGTCCTAAAACCTAAAACCAAAATGCGTTCTTGTCTTAGGACAACTTTGATGAACTTTTTTGATCCACTTCAAATGTTGACTACTGTAGTGCACAACTAACACAAACTAGTTTTATGATAATTCTTTGTCATGATTCTTTCTTTCTTTGTCATTTTGGTGGTCACTATGAACGCTCTATAATTAAAAGACATAATCCTTTTGTTTTCAATGCATGCAGAATGAGAGTTTGACATGACACAAATTATCATTTGTGTCATGTGAATAGTGATCTTACACTGTGCTGGTGTAATCTAATTAATATATTTAGGTCGATTCAGTAATGTTACATAACGTTTTTGATTTGAATGCATTTAGTTTATTTAGATGTTACCACATGAAGCACATTTTTAAGTTATCATTTTTTCGATGTATCCACCCTAATGATCGCACTTTATTTTAAGGTCCAATTTTCACTATTAACTACGACTTTTCCCTCAATAAACTCCCAATTTTCTGCTTATTAATAGCAGTAAGTAATAGGTAGTAAGGTAGTTGATAAGTTTAGATTAAGTGAGCTAAAATATGGTAATGTTATAAGGCATTAATATGTGCTTTATAACTAATTGACAGCCAACATTCTAGTAAAATGCATGCTAATAAGCAACTAGTTATTAGTGAGAATTTAATTTAAACAAAAATCTGACCAGTTTTACAGTCTATGCACTTACAGTGTTACACAAGAAAATGCTGAGTAAGGTTAGGTTCAGTAGTTTTTTTTTCTTCAAGTTACTGTAAAAGTACAACAGTATGTACATGTGAGACAAGACTGCAAAATTGGGCTATGATCACTACCTCTAACCTATTTTTAGATAGTCCTATACAGTACATAGCCTATACATATCTGACCTCTCAGTTTTTAACAAACACATGACAACATGTGCGCACATACATACATCTGGCAGATCATGTAGAGCTGATTGTCAAATGGTTGAAAAGTCGCTGATGAAGGATTGTTCTTTTTGCATACTTCATCAAACCGACAATGTACTATAAAGAGACCCATATATATAGGCCAAACGTGACTGACCACACACACACACACACACACACACACACACACATATCTCTGTGTGTCAAACAGTATGAATTTTGAATGATGCAGCCTCTTAAATGTGCTTCGCCAACAAAAATCCCCTATAAACCCATGAAAGCAGCACATGGACGCATACTTATTTGCAGAGGAAATGCTCGACACAAGAAGGATTCTGGTTCTTAATGAACTATTGACAAACTATAATCATTAACCAGCATCGTTTGCACACAGACAAACAGAATGTAATTGCATTACACGAAGTAGCCTGCAGTTAATAACTCGATTTTTTTTTGTAACCAAACATTTTATGGTAGCCTTTGACTTCCATAGTATTTTTATATACTAAGGAAGTCTGTGGCTACCGTCAACTGTTTGGTAACCAACATTCTTTTGTGTCCAGCAGCTGAAAGAAATTCATACAGGTTTGGAAGAAGTGGCGGGTGAGCAAATGATGAAGGAATTTGAATTGTTGGGTGAACTATCGCTTTAATCTTATATATGAGTAATAGTGTAATAGTAAAAGCTTGCTTAGGCCAGAACTGCTAAACACTGAGAAAATTATGTCAGTGGTTGTCTTGTGCATGACAATCAAATGATAAAACTGTAACTCTCAAAGGTTCACAACAAAGAACATTTTGTTCCTCTAGCAAATCTTTGTTCAATAACCTCTTTCTGAGGACAAATGCTGGAGAGTTGAAGCCCACACTAGAGGAAAGAGAGAATGAAACCTGTTGTCCAAGACCACTGGATACACCTTTTCCTGATCCCTCATCGGCTTAAACAATTTGAGATCCCTTACATAATCTATTCCCCTTCACCTCTACTCCCGCATCCCATTCCAGCATCAGTGAAAAATACTGCTCTTCAAAAGAGAGGCTCTCTTTCGCTGGAATGCATTTTGCCACATGCTCCAGAGACTCGTCTGCAGTCTGGTTTCCTTTATGAGGGGGTGAAAGAGTCTTCAGTTTTCCTTGCGCCAACCTAAATTCCTGAAACTGCTGTATTGTTTGTGCAAATGTGTTTCTAATTTTTGCATTCTTAAATTTTAATCCTGTACTATGAGCTAATTTAGAGTCAGAGGAATTTTTAAAAAAATCTTTGGAACATTTAATCAACAGTTCCTAGTTAAATTGGTAAGACATTTTAAATGGTTAGAATTTTAGATTGTTAGTTTGAAGGGTATACAAATTATTTCCATGTGCCATCTTGCTTGCTGCATTTGCTAACATTATATGCTGATGACAAAGCTGAGGATTTTAGTCAGCTTTGTTCCAAAAACCAGTGAGCTGCCAGACTGCATTCTAAGATACTTTGTTTTGGCCAAATTGTTTAGGCAGCATTGCATGTATCCTTCACAAAGAAGCCAGTGCCACAATGCTTTGCGACTAGGTCAGCAGAAATAATCATGTAAAATAGCAGATACATTTACATTTACATTTAGTCATTTTGCAGAGGCTTTTATCCAAAGCGACCCACAAATGAGGACAATGGAAGCAATCAAAATCAACAAAAGAGCAATGATACGCAAGTGCTATAACAAGTCTCAGTTAGCTTAACGTAGTACACATAGCAAGGGATTTTTTAAAAATTATATAATAAATAAAAAGAAAACAGATAGAATAGAAAAAGAATAGAGCAAGCTAGTGTTAGAGGCCTTTTTTGCTTTTGTTAATTGTATAATAAATAAAAAGAAAAGAAACAGATAGAACACACAAAGAATAGAGAAGCTAGTGTTAGTTTGTTGTTGTTGTTGTTGTTTTGGGGGTTTTTTAGTAGTAAGCAGTTGGTAAATTAATAGAGTGCAAGTCTAAAAGGGGCAAGTTTTTTTTCTTTTTTTTTAAGAATAAAATTTGAATAGAGTGCTAGAGTTAGAGGGTCAAATAAAGATGGAAGTGATGTGGTCTGAGAAAGTCAGCTGATCATCAATCACAACTTTCAATCAATCATCAATCACAAGGTTTCTGGCTGTTTTTGAAGGAGTTATGGTTGATGTGCCTAACTGGATGATGAAATTGTGATGAAACGATGGGTATTCTGGAACCACAAGCAGTTCTGTCTTGGCAAGGTTGAGTTGAAGGTGATGGTCCTTCATCCAGCAAGAAATGTCTGTTAGACAAGCTGAGATGCGAGCAGCTATCGTCGGATCATCAGGATGGAATGAGAGGTAGAGTTGAGTGTCATCAGCATATCAGTGATATGAAATGTCATGTTTCTGAATGACAGAGCCTAGTGATGCCATGTAGACAGAGAAGAGAAGTGGTCCAAGAACTGAGCCCTGAGGCACCCCAGTAGTTAGATGAGTCAAGAGTTTCATTAAAGGTGGGGTAAGCGATTTTCCAAAAACGCTTTAGAAAACTGATTCGGGCCGACTAGCAAAACAAACTTGTAGCCAATCAGCAGTAAGGGGCATGTCT